>NC_050580.1:106921617-107081617 GCF_011100635.1 Trichosurus vulpecula | reverse complement strand
ATCCAGTTTGAGATGTTGAAAGGCAGTTGGAGATATGAGTTTGGAGGCCAGAAGAGAGGTTAGGGCAGGATAGGTAACTTTGACAATCATCATCATAGAGATGGTAATTAAATTCAATGGATTTGATGAAATCACCAAGTGAAGTAGTATAGCTTGGAAAAAGAAGAAGGTCCAGGACAGAACCCTGTGGGACTCCTATGGCTAGGATGTGTGATCTACATGAGGATCCAGCAAAGGAATCTGATAAAAAGTGATTTAGTAGATAAGAGAAGAACCAGGAAAGAATGGTGTCCTGAAAAACCACAGAGAAGAGAATATCAAGAGGAGAAGGTAGTGAACAACGTCAATGGCTACAAAAAGATATAGGAAAATGAGAATTGAGAAAAGGCCAATGGATTTAGAAATTAAGAGATCATTGGTAACTATGGAGAGAGCTCCATAGGGAGCCACTGCAGGTTCTTGAGGAGAGTGACAGGGTCAGACATATGCTCTAGAAATAAAAAAGTGGCAGCTGTAGGGAGAGCAAATTTGAGAAGTGAGCCATGGAAAAAAAAATATGTGTTTCTCTGTACCAAAGGCAATAACTCAGTATAATTATCAAGGAAAAATTGCATGTAGCTGATGTTTCCCTAATAAACAGCCATCACAATTTTGCTGAAAGAATGTGGGAGCACAAGGCAGGAGAGAAGAAAGGCGGGGGCATTGGTTCAGTTAGGTAAACGATCTTCAGCGAACTTCATTCAGCCGGTGTCTTCCCTTATACATGTGTGCTTGTGTGTGTGTGTGTGTGTGTATGTGTGTTATTTTGTTTTGTTTTTAATACTCTATTGCTATGTCTCTTATCCTGGGAAGGCAGATGGGAAGGCATTTACCATGTTTGTCCCAACTAACTACACAAGGGTCCATTCCTGCTTTAAGAAAATGCTAGAGATTTCATAACAGAATACCAATGGATAATCAGTGGCTAACCATTTATATCACCCCTCACCTGACACAATTTTCTGAGACCACTCTCTTTCCCCAAAAAAACATGCTCATGATAATGGCATTAGTGTCACAGAGACCATATTGCATGTTACACAGGAAGGTTTGGAGTATATTTTGAACATCTTGAAGTTGATGCTATTGAGAAAAATTTCGATCTCTCATAAGATATTCTTTGGTGCTGCCAACAGAGATAGAATCCTGGTCAGGATCAAAAGACTGAACTAAGAGGGTGAGTCTCTCATTCTTGTGACAGCCAAGTTTTTTTCTGCTACACACAAAGCAATTCTGGTGTGCATAGGACAAACCAAATTATCTTCACCAGTGTTCTTTAGTGCCCACAGTTAAATCTCAATAGAACTAATTATTAATGGCAAGTATGTTACATGTATGCAATTTCCGAGGTGGCATTTATCAATCCAAGTGAAAGGGTAAGAAGATCATAAGATTTACAATGAATACAGACTTTCGGGAACAATTCCCTCATTTTCCTGAGGTTCAGAGAGGTTAAACAAATTGCCTATGGTTGCAAGGCAGTAAATAAAAGAGCTGAGATCACAGAGAAGGCATCTGAGCCTCTGCCATGGAAAGTGTGATTCAGTCCAATAATCTCAGTATGGAGCTGGCAAAAGAAACATTACTGTCAACATCTTCTGGTCGCTCTTCCAAGACATCTGCATCAAAATAGTTAAGCTGAGCCAGGGCTGTCTGTATTCATACCATATGCTTCAAAGTCATAGCAGAAAACTGAAAGGGCTTCAGGGGGAGTTGGAGCCCTCCCTTGAGTAAAAGTCCTGTGCTAGGCACCATTCTCTCCCCATCCAGGTTTCCTGACATAACCACTCCATTGATGGGGATGGCTGTACTTTTCTCTTCTAGACTTCTCTGCAAGGAGGTTCCAGAATCCCTGTTGCCTCTGAGAACCTGGAAAGGGATGACCCAAAATCAAATATGCTTCTTGGCTTTGGAAGTATGAGCCCAGGGCACAGATGATGACAACAAATTGCTGCCTGCAATTTGGCCTTCACAGCAGAGGTACAATCACTGTGCATTAGCATAGTTTGGCTCATTGGTATGGCAGAGAATCTGCTCAACCTGGAATACTATGAGGAATGGTATGTGGGGGTTGGGGGAGAGGGAGGTATAAGCTCAGCTGAAAAAGCAAATGCCAGGCACCTGACATTTGGAATTCTGCATGGACCAGCTGGAGAAAGTACCAGATTCCAAACAGCATGGGCAAGAAGACTTGAAAATAGACTCGATGATTCCAAGAACCCTAGAACTAGTATGACTGCCTATAGACGCCCCTGTGTTCCTTTCAAGGGTTTGTTTTTACAAATGCTAGCAAATGGCAGGCAAGGTCATGCCAGGTGCAATCAGGGGAGAGGTGACTTTTCATTTCATGGCAGTAGAACACAGAACCACAAAGACTTTGAGGATTGGAAGGTACCCAAGGAAGTCATTCAGTCCAGCCTTCCAAAACCTTTTTTTTTCAATCATTCATTCAAGAAAACTACTATACATTTCCCTACCTATTCATTTGCTCTCATCTCACTAAGCTAGAACGTAAAAGGAAGGCTGGCTGCAGACGAATTCAGGAGTTGGTGCACAAATTATCATTCTCAAGAGAGTCTGGTGGAGTGAGGGAGAAAGACAAGAATAGACAGATAGAGGGAGGGAGGGCAGGAAAAAAGGAGAGAGAAGCAGGAAGGGAGAGAGATGGAGATGACTGCAATAATTATAATTGTTTTAGCACCTGCTGAAAACTCTGACTTCCTTTAGTCTGAAAGGAAAAAAAATCCCCTCAGAAGCTGAAAAGGACAGGAGGTAACTAGAGGTGAAAGATCACCAGATTCATCATTCAGAGTGAAAATGTTCTTAACACAGAATCCCCAGTTTCTCTTTGGTTTGGTTTGGGGGAAGAGCTCATGGATGAATTAAACCTTTTACTGCTGTTAATCCTCCTTGAATGGGATGGGTAGTGTTAGGGGTAAATATGAAGAAATGGTGAGTACACACATGACTAGCCTAATTTAAAGAAGTGATTTAAGCCATTGTTCCTATGCATGCATGAACCTTTCCCTCATGATATATGCATGAATAAACATAACTGGAAAAAAACCAAACAAACAAGCAAAAGAAAAAAAAATAAACCACAAGCTGGCTGTGTCAAAGACCTCTAAATTTATTAGTATATGAATTTCCTCTGACAGTCCAATGGAAACCTGCTTATGCTTTATGGTCTCAGAGAGTTTCCTGAGGCTTGAAAGGGAAAAAGGAGTTCACTGTGGTCTCATACTTTTTGGAGAAGCCTTGACCAGCCATGCTTGACTCTTTGGACTTTTCCACTATGCTTTAGCTCCATTCTCCCTCTGTCTCTACAAACCCCCTTATTGCATTGTCGAGTTCTTCCTGGAACCTTCATTTTAAGGCAGGGCCCAGATCACTCATGACTCACTCTCCAGATTTCACTGCCATGCCTTTAAGCACACATGATGCAATTACAAGTTGAAAGTAGGTACCAGAAACAATCAAGTGCAAAGAAGCATACTTTATGTGTTCCTATGGGAATAGGAAAAGTTGTCTTTATCAGTTTGATGGAATTTTAGGGATTCTAACCATTTATTGCCTAATGGATCTGCAGCACTTATCACCTCTTTTTAAAAACCTGCCAGCACTTCATATATGATACACACTTTAGTCTAAGGAGATAGTAAAAAAATCATCACCATGGTTCCATAGAGAATCGTCTCTGCAACTCAAGGGAGTTACCCCTAGCAGGTGAAAGATGAATTGCAGAGAAAAGTAAGTTTAGGGAGAAAAGCTAAATTATTTTTCTACTGGAGGTTCAGTACCCAGTAACTGTCTGATGATACATCTAGAAGAGAAAGGACATCAGGGCTATGCAGCATTGGAGATATGAATGGTCTTGGCCATGTGTGTGCCCAGAATCTGTGGCTCTCCACCTCTGTATTGTATGTGTGTTCTGCTTACTTTTCTCACTGAAATTGTATTTATTTATGGGAGAGTATGTACAAAGTTTATGGGGAAATATTTTGTTACTATTGGTCTTGTTATGATATTCCAGGACATGCCTTTGCTTTGGGCTAATTATATCAACTGGCTGCCTAGTAAATTTAAACTCTTTGGTGGTGGTAGGGTACAGTTCATGAGGAATGGGGACTCATAGAGTACATTTAATCTTCTGGTAGTAGCCCCACTCCTACCATAAGCCCAACCTGGGACTGTTAAAAGAGGATATAACTCAGAGGAGGTACTATATATATGCATATGTATGTGCCCATACATATACACATAAACTATATACCTTCATATATACTCATTCAACAATTATTTGAGTCTCCTCCCTCTATTAAGCACTGAATCTGTCCTTGTGAGAAATACAAAAAATAAGGCAAGGACCTCACAGAACTTACTTTATAGTAGGAGAGAAAAGCCATGGACTTGAATGGATATTATAGACATCAAGACGTGAAAGCTTAATAAGAGAAGTACAAAATGCTCCCAGAGTGAAATGAGAAAAAAAACACTTTCAATCAAGGGTACCATGGAAGGCTTAATGGAAGCGGTAGAATTTGAGCCATTTGGAAGGATTAGTATGAACAAAGGAATGGAGACAGGAAAATATTGTAGGGGGAGCAATAAGGAAAGAATGAGTAGTCCATTTTCCTTGAAGTGGACAGACTACATATAGAGAAGCAGTGGAAGCTAAAGCTACAACAGTTGACTGAGACCATATCATTAAAGGCCTTGAATTACAGTATAAGAAGTTTGAATATTATTTAGACAATGGTGAGCTACAAAAAGTTTGTGAGCAGTGATCAGGTGATATAATTAGTGTAGTGTTTTAGGAATAATAATCTTTATTACCATGATGGATTAGGGGGGAGAGACTGTGTTCAGAGGGACCATCTAGAAGACTGCTGAGATGATACAACATGTCCAACAAAAGTGCTCAAAGTCTGAATTAGGGTAGTAGTAGTGGAAATGGAAAAAATAGGATAGAAAATCCAGAAACAGAAATCAAAAGGCTTAGTTACTGATGGCTATAAGGACTGGACAGAGAAAGGGTGGAAATGATAACAAGGTCTGAAGATTAAATAACAAGAACGCTGGTGGTATGTTATTAATAAAAATGAGAAAGTCAGAAGGATCACAAGAAAAAAATGGGGGACAAAAAGTGAGAGGATAAATTATGTCTTAGACATGTTGGCTGAAATTTTAGTGTCACTTCTATGTGGAAATATCTGACAGATAATTTTTTAAAAATATGGATCTCAAGTTTATGAGATAGGATAGACCTTGACATATGGATTTGGGAATCGTTAACACAGATAGGACAGTTAAAGGCATGACTGTCGATAAGATTGCCATAAGAGCTAAGGAGTAGAGAAGAGAACACTAAAACAAAACCCTGGAGAATCCTCATATTTAACAAATAAAAGGGGAATATGAATCAGAGAAAGAGATGAAGAAGGAAATGATAAAGGAGTTGAAGAATCAGGAAAGAAAAGTGTTATGGAAGTCAAGGAAGAGAAGGTTTAAGTTAAGAAGGTATGGTAAATAGACTGAAATTCTTCAGAGCATTCAAGGAGGATGAAGTCTTATAAAAAGTCATTTAATTGGATAATTAAGAGGTAAATGGACCATAGCACAATAGTATGTAAAGCTGGAAGGGATCATGGAGATGGCCTATCTTATGATTTTTACAGATGAAAAATAAAGTTAAGGAAAGGGGGAATGGCACCCCAAATCCCAAAGATAAGTGGCAGAGCCAGAACTAGGTTATCTGAATCGATGCCACATAAGTTAGGCGTAATCTACCATTGACTATCAAGTAGTTCTGTTTTGGATATATTTGAGTTTGAGACATCTCCAGGGCAGGTAGTTTGAATTGGCCAAAGGCATTTACCGATATTAAACTTGAGAACAGGAGAAAGTATGGGATTGTAATGATAAATAATTCTGAGTCATCCAGATAGAAATGATAAATGAACTCATGGGAAGTGATGATGGGGGTGGGAGAGAGAAAGAGAAAGAGACAGAGAGAGAGAGAGAGAGAGAAAGAGAGAGAGAGAGAGAGAGAGAGAGAGAGAGAGAGAGGGGACAAAAACATAATGGATGATGAAACTGAGAAAAAGCAGTCAGAGATGTAGGAGGAAAGCCAGGAGGGAATAGTATTACAAAAATCTTGAGGGGAGAGAGAATCCAAGAGGAGAGTAATAATGACCAACAAAGTCATGTATCAGAGAGGAAAAGAAAGATGAGGAAAAGATAATCAAATCTTTCAACTAAAAGATCATTGTTAACTTTAGAGAGAATGTTTTCAGTTAAATGATGAGAACAGAAGTCAGACTTCAGGGGGATGAGAAGTGAGTGAGAGGAAAGGAAGCAGAGATAATGCATGTAGACAGTTTAATCTATGTGTTTGTCTAAGAAATAGAGGAGAAAGATATAAAAGACCTTTTAGATGATAATAGTGTCATCTTTTCCTTCATGATCAATAAAACCAGGGAAAATTCTTAAGGAGATGCAACGGTAATTAAAGTGGAACTTTTTTTTAATGTTTTCTCTTTTGGAGCACTTAGGTAATCAAGTGTCTTTGATGAGTCTGGCCTTTGTTTCTTTGATTAAATCAGGAGACTTTGAGGACCTGCTTACTTCAAGGGAAAGCCTAGTTCACATAGGTTTGACATGGTTGCGACACCCTTTGACCCTGAACTGGGTATATAGACTCAGAGGCTAGCATTTTGCTTGGGGCTGTCACTCACTGGAAGAGTATTGTGTGATTTGACCAGAAGAGACTCTGGGTAGCCGTTAAGATCCACCCCCGCCAGCTTGAAAATCCAGATGTTGGTGCTTCTCTGGTAACTATGCATATTACTATTTGGTTTGACAGAAATGTTGATCTGTTTATATTGTCTCTGTTTGTAATTTCTGTTTGTATTCCCTCTGAAGTTCAGGGTTCTGCCTTTTCCCCCTGAACTAAGGGAATGATTTTATATATATATATATATATGTTTGATTAAAGTGAGGTTGTTAACCCCTTAAAGTTGCTTTCCTTAGAAAAGTAGATCAAAGAATCTGTGCTAGCAGCCCTCCTGTGTGCTGGTGGTATCAGTCTTACACAACCACAGTAGTGGCAAGCAGCATTGTTGTTACAGGAGAAAGGGATAGGGAGAACTTAACTCCAAGAATATGAACACTAAAACCCTTCTCTCTACTTTCCTGTTAGTAGTTATAAGGGTGAAATTGATACTTGCATCCAGGAGACTGCCTTACTCTATACTACATCCTTTTCTCAACAAGGTGCATTCTGGGGGATTCATTCCATAGGCCCTAAAGTATTGTAATAATGCTGATGCATCTAATATATACACAAATACAGTAAATTGACAATATTACCTTGTACCTATACTTCACTCATGCAAAAGGTAAAATGAACATGCAAAAGGAGAGGGGAAAGCTCACCAATCAAAATCGGCCTCTGTACAGACACATGGTTCAGAAGCCATGGCTCCCGCATACTTTCCCTGCATGCATTTCTTTTCTGATTTACGCTTTTTGTATATCCTCTTGGCTCCCATAATGCATGCCTCTCCCTATGAAGGAAAACAGAGATCCTAAATAATCATGCTACCTACTTCTGGTAGCAGTACAATTGAGTTCTGACTAGACTTCAGTATAGCATTAAGTTACAGGGTATTGATTTTTAATTGGTATAGCTAGGTCCTAATTACTGTGAACAATACTAATAACCCTGAAGTGGTTGCATTATTTGAATTCACATGGTGTATTTCCAGTGGGCTGGAGTCAATTACCATATTTTACATAAGTGGAATTTTGAAGAGTGGAATTCAAATATATGCAGCCACTTCAGGGGATTCATCATTCAGACTAATAGGGACCTTGCTATATTTCCAAAAGGAATCCAATCTCTAAAGGGAATTTCCAATAATCTGACATTATAGAGCAACAAAAATATTCCAAAATAAACCTGAAAATTAGTAAGAGCAAATATATTAACTATATCATGATGTAAAAGCTGAATGGATTATGCAGACATGTTTTAGAGATGCATAATCCCCATTATGCCCCATTATTACATCTCTGATCACATGACCTTATGGCAATAATTTCATATCTTTCTTAATAATGAGAAAATGGTATGCAGTATTCTTAAAAAGAATCACATTAAAACCTAAAACAACTTAATGACAATGTATGCCAACGTAGATATATCATCCATATTGAAATCTACCATGATTTTCTTTTAGCTTCTGAACACAACTGTGACCCAATATCCTTTGAAATTCAATACAAGCAGGCTATCAAATCCAGCTTCTTAGTGACTGGAAATTCAGTGCAAAGTTTGATTTAATCCACTTCTATTTGCCTTCTTTGGGCTAACTCGCTCTATCAGAATCTATAGTGCATTTACATGTAAATACATCACTTAGATTGTACTTTGAGTATATAACATACTAATTCCTAAATACAACAATGATTTTATATTAAGATCCTTTTCAGTCTCTTGTAGAACCCTATAATTTTTTCTTCCTATATAGATCAGAGGAGGGAGGGATCATATAGTATGAGATGAGTTATCAAGGCCAAGACAAGGGGCAATTCCTTATTAATAAGTCTGTACTCCTTGCACCTAAATTATCTTGGAAGGAGCAGAAAGATATTGCATAATACAAGGGAATTAGGATAATAAAAAGTGCTCCTTTGGTTCCACTTACCAGTTTAATATCATTGTTTTATGCCTGTTTTTGCACTGTTGGATAAAGCTGAAGCTCCCCTCTCCAGCCCCCCTCCCACAGCCAGATGACATGCCCAGACAAATTATGCTCGGATCTTGGTGCTGAGTTGGTATTTCATTTTGAGTTGTAAGTCTAAGCCAAGCATATTTGAATTTTATCTCATTATATCTCAGCATAATAAAAACAGAAATGACTTCACAACAAGCTATAAAGACTTAGTTTGTTCACTCCTGTGGAACACAAAACACATATGGAAGCACCAGACAGGAAATATGGCTTCGATAACCCCAACTGCCTCCCCACTTAGCTGTCAGGAAGAATATACAACCCTGATGACTCTGTGGTACATCTTTCCCCAATTTCAGGCAAAGCTCCAACCTGAGCCCTCTTTCCACTTACCTGGCTGTGCAGCTGCCATGGTCTGTAGTCTTCCTCAGCACACCGCCTATCAAATATAGACTTGTAGTCTACTTTGACCAGTTGCCATTCAGAACGATGGCTGAAGTGTCCAAACACTCTACAGAGCACAGCAATGGGGAGTATAGGTGTGTTAGACTATCAATAAGTATTGCTTCCCATTGAGTCAATGCCTATCAACTCTGAGATCCTGGTTGCTACTCTATTGTAATCTCTGTACTGACCTCTCTCAGGCAGCTGAAACTCAACCCTCTTTTTTGCCTGCCACTAGCTAACACTAGATCCCTGTCCCCAGAGCCATAATACACTTCCACATTTTAAGGTCTTCAGAGAAAGAGCCACGATTTTGGCTGGGCATTGCTGATCATGTGTCGTCAAAAGGTGAATGATTTGCTTTCTCACTTGGTGTGCTCTGTAGCATTTGCTAAATAAATAGATAGATAGATAGATAGATAGATAGATAGATAGATAGATAGACAGATAGATGGAAAAAGCCAAAGTTTAAAACAAAGAAAAACTATCTACATTTTCCCTCAGACAAAATAAAGTTGTGTGTTGAATAATTTGTATTTTTGATAGTAAATGAAAATGTGCTAGGACAAATTCAAACACACGTAGCTTCACTATTGAAACTTTTTGCCTAGCAAAGGCCAATATGTGTTAATATTATTTCAGTATGTTTCCCTTGCTCAGTTTTCTGTTATGAGGTACAAATTGCATTTTTATATTTTGAAAACTTGAATACATGCTTTCAAAGTCCAGATTCACCTGTCATTAATGATATATTTCTCAAATTACTAATTGTGATTTATTGGGTAAAGAAAGACCACAGCAACATTTCAAATATGTCTCCTGTTTGTGTTAGAAGTATGTATGGTTGGTGACAGGATCAGAAAAAAAAAGGAAAAAATGCTCCATTTTAACAAAGGAACTTATTTTCTCATACTCAAAATGGCATGCATTCACGTGTGTTACTCTGTCTGCATGTCTGTAATGATTCAGAGTTGCAGGCTACTAAAAATGGTTTGAATTTAAAAAGCATGAATATCTATTGTAAGGCTAGAAAAGATTTTTGATGACACACTTCTTCATTTTGGGGTGTGAGGCATGGATTTGTGATTTCCTCAATGCAAGGACTCCTACTAGGTAATAAATAGCTAGCACTTATATAGCTCTTTAAAGTTTGCAAGAAGCTTTAAAATATTGTTTCATTTTAGGTGCTATTATTATCTCTATTCTACACTTGAGTAAGCTGAGGCAGAGAGGTTAAGTGACGGTGCCTGGTAGTTGTCTGAGGCCAGATATGAACTCAAGCCTTCCTGATTCCGAGCCTAGTGTTTGGTCCATTGTACCACCTAGCTGCCTCTTGTACAGAAACTTCTACCAGTGAAAGCTGGCAAATCATCCGTCAATCAAAGTTGCCTGGGGTATTGAGAGGGTAAGTGACTTGCCCGTGATTACAATGCTTGTGTGTGTGTGTGTGTGTGTGTGTGCGCGTGCGTGTGCGTGTGCATGTGTGTGTGTGCATGTGCATGTGTGTGTATCAAGAGGCAATGCTCGTCCCTAGGGTTTCGTGGCTCAAAGGTTAGCCCTCTCTCATTCTTAATATTATACTTTTTAATTACCGGGAAGAAGTAAAAAATGGGAGATGGTTACCTTTTGTCTGATCATATTGGCTCTCCTCGCTATGTAGTGTAGAGTCATTTCTACCGATTTTACACATAAAACCAAATTTCTCTTCAATCATAGGGAGGCCTTAGAAAGCAGCTCTAGAAGCTTTAACCTTAACCACCTGGTGAAAACTATCTAAGCATCTATCTTGGGCAAGGCTGAAAAATATAGGAACTTTTCACAGACTTACGTCATGATTAGGGTCTCTTCTCCAGGCTCACCCAGGACTCCATCCACAAAAAGAGGGATGGAAGTGAAACTGTATTTACTCCATGATCTCCCTTCATCAAAACTTAACCTAGTGGCAAGAAATACAGAAATAGATAATTAAACTAATTAATTAAAGATTCTCCCCTCCCCTAAAAAATGAGGAGGAGTAAATTAGGTGATTTTTAAAGTCAAAGGAACATAGGCAAACTGATACTTAGAGGTCACAAATTATGCTTAACTTCATCTATAGAGAGAGGCACAATAGGGCTGCTTATTTAAGACCCGGGCATGTTAGACTATCCCTACCAGGGAAAATAATGCTGAAAGGGAATAAGATGTATTAAAGAAGAAAACTTTTGGCAGACATACTCTTATGAAATTTTAGACCTCAGTAAGATGTTCTCCACAATCCCACTACAACTCAAATAAAGGCATGGTAGGTAGTTAGGAAAATTTGGCTTCCAAGGAGGCCAAGACACGTGGCTACATACAGGGATGGCTTTCAACCAAAAGTGCATCTCTTAAATACCATGGCTACACTTATTCTTTCATTTCACACTTATCTATTGTAGATAATATGTAAGGTTCTGATTTCCAAGTGACCTTCCCCAATCCATCCCTAAGCCAGATGGGTACACTTCTTCTTTTGAATTGTCATACTATGTTGTATTTCTCATTCTATTATACTGTATTTTGTATCCTATTCCATGTGTGTTTCTATGCCCTGATACTTCTGATAAGTTGTAAATTCTTTGAGGGTAGGTCTCTAGTCTTAATCACCTCTGAATCTCCATCAGTACAGAAAACCATATCTTGTACATTAAAGGTACTTAATACATATTTTTGAATGAATGACCTAACCCTGACCACCTTCATTTTAATGTCATTGAATATCTTAGCTTATCTCTGTTAGGTTTTATATTTGTTATGTGACTATATACAAAGGTTAGAATCTCAGAGATATCTGAGAGAGTGGACAGAAAATAACGGCTTGTTAACATCTTTTTACTCATAGCCTATGGTTTGCCAACCATCTGGCTACATTCCCTAAAGCCTTCCTTTCTTCTTGCTGAATGGGCCTGAGACCCAAGTCTTTGCTTAGCAGTGGGTCTAGTACTTCTGTATTCTGTTCCCCAACTGAAATCATGATACTCTATTTGCAGCATTTAAATAGTTCACTGCCACAGCAACTCATAGTGGTATTGCAAACAGGATTATGACTTGAACAGAGGCAGAGCAGCTGAGATCCTCTTTTATGAAAGCAGGAAGAAAACCATGGGAAACCCTGGGACTCTAAACCTGTCCCTTATACATAAGCACAATTCAAAGGCATTTCATTTGTCCTTGGGTATAAGCCATAGCTCAAGGGGCTCAGGACCACTGCCCAGGCAAGAGGGATAGAGACATTGAGAACCTAGGGTTAGGTATAACATGCACAGAACAGGAGATGGGACTTGTAGAGACAAGTGACTGAGAATCGTTGTAATTCTAGCTAGTTCCATTTGGGGAAAACTGACTGTAAGAGGTTAACTACAAGGAGTTAAGACTCCTCAAAAAATATATCTGGGGATCTTCATTGATACATCCTCTCACCCATAATTCTGTTGGAGTGGGAAAGGAATTGTCATATCTGAAAACCATAATTGATTTTTTCTTTTACCCCAAGGGCAGACTTTTTTTCCTTTTTTTGTGAAACTGCATTCAACAGTCTCACTTTAACGGAGCAAGGGTGTAAATTATGTTCTGATGGATTCTGGCGTTTTACTACAAACACCAGCACAATCTGTCTGCTGATAGCAAGACTCTGGAATGGGTTTTTGCAGCTCAGAATGATCAACACTGTGTCACAGCAGGCAGCACCATTACCAGAGATGTCGGATTGGCAGAGATGTGTGTTTCATAGCAACCAAGACCCCACCTTGATCCAGGTATAGAACACTATGCTCTTCTTCAAAGATCTAGAAAAAAAGAACAACACAGAAAAATTGATATATCTACTTCATCCATTTATCAAAGATTAAATGCAGAAGAAGATTCCAATCAATAAATCAACAAGATTTTATAGCGATAATTCTCCCCTATTTACTCTCCACCCTCAAACGTCAGGAAGGGCTTAAAGTCACAGAATGGACTTTTTATTTAAAGTTGGAAAGGATTATATAGGGATTATGTTTTATCTAAGTTCTCCTTTTTCCAAGATACCAATTGGATCACCATACAGTGTAGGAGGAAGAGAATTAGATTGAAGTAAGACAACAAAATTCAAATCCTATCTCTGCCACTTACCACCCATATGAAGTTGGAAAATGAATTAAACAAAAAAAAACTTTATTAAGTGCTTACTATATGCCAGGCATTGTGCTAATAACTAGGGGTCTAAATATGGGCAAACAAGAGAGCCCCTGTTCTTAAGGAACTTACATTCCAATGGGAGAAGGCAACACACATTAGAAAATTAAAATGAAAAGTGGAAAGGAGTTTGCTGAGGGCACATGCACGAGGCTGGCCGGGAAGGGAAGTGATAACTAGGTTCTGGGCAAGATAAGGTAAAAGGTCACCAATTAGAGACAGGTCACTTCACATCTCTGGACCTCAGTTCCTCATCTGTGAAACAGAGGGATTAGCCTCAATGACCTCTAAGATCCCTTCCATCTCTAAACCTACAAGGCTGAGATGTCTAACTATCAAGCAGTTAGTTACATGACTTGCTCAAGACCACACAGCTTAGTTAGTGGTGAGGCTAGGATTAGAACTTTGAAGTCTCTTGACTTAGAGTCTGGTGCTTTCCCCCTCCACTTCTGCTATTGAAAAGTTGAAAAGTTTTCTTGACGGGAAGCATCCTTGACAAGTGTGCTATTATCCTGCCAAACCATGAGGTGGCTCAATTGGAAATAGGACAGCTGGGGTCCATTCCTCTGTTCCCAACATGTGCTGTGTGTCATCCCTCAAAATGAAGAGTAACTACTTCTCTGCCTGAAGTGGCATTCAAAGAGTGGGAGAATACCCAGTAATCCTTGCTAAAGCAGATGGCCACTCTAACCTTACAAAAATATTGCTCAGAGATCATCAAATAAAGGGCACTTCTCAGATACAGATGTTGTGCCTCAGCATGCAGGCTCAGGAGATCTCCCCAGTGAGGTAGGATGAACATTTTACATAACAAAAGATAAGAGTAGCACAGTGTTCTAGAAATGTTTTCTGTTTGGATAGCATTATTCTTTGGAAGGAAGGGATGCAGGGGCAGGGTGGGATGAGGAATCACAATATCCTCAATCTCTTCTCAAATTTCCCTCCCAGAGACCACTTCATTAATCTCACTCTCATGCACATCTATATATTCCTATGCACACCTATATATCAGTCTCTAAGTTTAAACGCTTTTTTATTTTTTGAAGTACTTTTCTTTCCTCCGAGCCCCAAGTAGCAGAGTTTTGTACCTATAAATGTTCTGGATCCAAGAGCTGGCAGAGAAAGTCTAAAACAGGTCACCCTCAGCAGGAAATGCAATGCAGAGGATTCTCACTGTTGAGTGCACTCACCTGCATGTTAGATTTCAATTTATGATGCTAGTTATTGTATGATAATTAAACGTCAGTGGGTTATTAAAACATATTTATTGAAGTGTAACAACCACGCATTAGACACATATCTTGTTATGATTGCTAAACCTCATTAAGTGCCTGTTTTATAAGCAATGGATACCTAATTTACATGCAGAAGACAGACAGGAGGCATTTGAGCTAAACACATTGGTTTAAAGCGATTCCATTTCTACTTTTCCTGACATATGCACTCTGATGGTTATTACTCTGTCTTGTGCACATGAGATTTAAACATTTCAGAACACCACCTGTGTAATGGCTATTTCTTTATGCAGCAATTCTTACAATGTTCTGTCTTCAAGGCAAACGGAATTTATGGAGGTAACGCAGAGTGAGGCTTATAATCAGGCCCTTCAGGCTTCAGGCTCCATGAACAACAAAACCATTGGGTTTTCGACTTTGTTTTATGAGAAAATTTCATTCTGATTTAATTTGGTTTCATTGTCACTTACAGATTTTCCTCTTAATAAAAACCAAACTAAGTTAACAAATGAATACTAAATAAAACTGACTGGGATTATTATAGTTATTATTGGCTTCTGAAGCCTCTACTAAAACTCAACTCCAATGCTTTGTTTTGGATTGGAGGCAAGCCTAGATTCTCAAAGGTTATTATTCCAAAGGTACACCAACCTGAAAGTCTTCAGATACAGGCTGTATAATGAACTGCACATGTCTGTTGTCCATGGAACAGTATTACCAAGTTCAGATATGCAAATCACTATCACTCAACAAACATTTATTGCATCTACTAATGTGCCGGGCACAGTGCAATGTGTTGGGAAAACAAATCAAAAAGTAAGACAGCCCCCTGTCTCGAGGAGCTTCATATATAATCCTTGGATACAAGGTGATAGATTTATATGGATTTATTTTAATTTTTGGTGAAAATCTTTAAAAAAAATTAACTAGGTGTCCATGATCTTATTCAGGCTAGAAGTACAGCAGCTACTAATGAACCTGATCTCAAGACTGATATGTATGGAATTTTTAACCTGCTCTGTTTTTCTGCCTGGGCCAGTTCAGTCATCCTTAGGCTACCTGTTGCACCTCCACTCCTAGGGGCTCAACATATTGGTGCCAGACTAATTTCAGACATCCGATCAGCTTTATCCCTACTGTAACTCAGAACTCCCAAAATCAAGTGATTCACCAACCTCAACATCTGCAAAAGTAGGTATTCTAGGTCTGTACCACCATTCCTAGTTGGTGAAAGTCATTTATGAAAAAAAAATTACATACTAAGAGGTTGAGAGGTGAGTACAATCAAAATTGGTATAACTTATGCACCCACTGATGAATTCAAAGCATCTTTAAAGCCCTAACGTATTATTTTGAGACCTTAGGCTCTCTTTCACAATGGAAATGTAAAAAAGGAAAATTCAAACAGGCATATGTATGTGCAGGAGAATAATTTCCTGGAAGCAGGACTGTTAGTGGAAGACACATGGCTCTTTGTCCAACAGGGACCTCACTCAAGTCATTTACCTGCCTCCAGGTGTTCCCGGCATCTGAAGACACAAACATACTGATATCATTGTCAGACAGCTCAGATCCAATGTTACCTGGAAAGAGAATATCATCCTTAGAGGAGGGGGCATTTTATAAAAGAGTTGCATGAACCTCATTTATTAGCACATTAGAATCTCTCACACTATTTCAGAGTAAAAATACATAGCTGAGTGGAGATAACTGTTGTAATGAAGCAGTATGTTTTTCCCCTTTCCAGTTTGCTCATCGAAAACCAAGGTGTTCTTCACAACAGGAATAAAGCCAAGAGAAACCCTCTTACCCGAAGCCACTATGATGCTGGGAGCTGTGTCACGGCTGGCAATGTTTCCAGAGGTGTATGGGTTGTCAGAGACCTTTAAATGAAGATGCAGGGAACAGTATGGCTGTAGAAAGAACAAAGGCACCATAGAAACAAGGGTATTTAAGTAGTCTACTGAAAGTCTGGATTTCTAGCAGTGGCCAGGTCCTGTGCTAAGTTCTACCTTAATGACAATATCCATCTCAACGCCATATGGCTGATAACTTGACTTTGAGGGGCAGCGTTGAACATTTGATCCTGACGATCGTAAAAATGCCTATGGGAAGGATCAAACTGAATTCAAACAAGCTTTAAAAATTCAATCAATATAGTACTGGGATAGCATTACAGCTAGTATTATTCAACATAGACGCTATCCTAATAAACAGGTGGTACTTGCAGTAACAATTTCAATGAAATTTTAAGCAACTTTTACAATTTCTCCCTGAGTTTTTATCATGTCCCTTGATTAAAATATCAGCAGTTTTCAAAAAAGCACAATAAATCTTATAGGCATTTCCTTAAGAAGTGCTTTGCTACTAAGTCGTCAAAAATACAAGTTTGTGCTTGAAACCCCCACTCCTTTTCTTCCATCAGGATGATTACTTTCTAATCTTATCAGCGTAGGTTTTTGGAATCACCACTGTAGCTCCATTATTACTTTTATTCTGCTCTGTCAGAGTTACAACCAGGAAAAATTCAGAGCGCAGCAGAGATACAATGATTAAATTTATATGGGACAGGGTAAATGGCAAACTAAAAATGAATGAGGAAGATAGAAACAAAAAAGGCAGAGGAGTTGGAATGTGGCACTGAATTAGAGTAGTGGTCTTCAGCTACCAGCAGCATAGAGACTCAGACATAGGCTCTCTTCTGCCTGAAAGTTTCCTATTCAATTAAAAAAAAGACAAAGAAAAAAAAGGATTTCCATGTTATCATGTCCTACCATAATTATAAAGGCCAGAATGTTAACTGAGATGGGATAGATGAGGCTTTGCCCCAGATCATCAACATCAGGGAGGAAGTTATGCATTCTGGGGTGTAGGTGTATCCTCCCCAGAAGGTGACACTTTCTCCCCACAGTGGTTATTTTCTTAAGCCTTGCCTCATGTTGTATTTTCCTGGCCAAAGATGCTGTGTGGCATTCCACTCAAGATTCTGATGCTATAGTATCCCTCTCTCAGGGCCTTTCTCCTCAACACACAAAAATGTTGGGCACTCTGAGGGATAGATGCCCCAACTCCCATTATGGATGAAACCATGCTCAGACTTTCCTTTTTGTCACCATCATGGTACTCCTGAAAATGTGCCATTCCTGTATTTCTATTTAATTAGTGTTGCTGTTTTGTGTTTTTTTATTGAATTTTAAATTTTAATTATTATGAAATTTAAAATAAAAACAGACATGAATATTTATGTATACAAAGAATAGAAAATTAGCATTGCATTTGAAATCATGAATTTCCATAATATACAAATTGGCTTTTTAAAAGTATATAATAAATTCAACATGTTAGATTCAAAGATATCTTGCTTGTCTATGTCTTTTCCGAACTTCATTTAATTTGTCTGTGATTCCTATTTTTTTTTATTTATTTCCCTGGTGAGAGTCTAGTTATGGGAAGGCAGGAACCACCCAGGAAATTTCTTCTACGTGAATGACAATGACAGATACAGAAAGAGGAATTGGGAATTTGATAAGGATTTTTTTTTAATTGAAGTGAGATATTTTAACAATTGCACATATATTTATGCGTATGTGCACATATATGCACGTATACATGTATGTGTGTATGCATATATGTGTGTATATATGTATGTGTGTATATATATATAATATCTATAATATACATTGTTGTTCAGTCGTTTAGTCATGTCTGACTCTTCATTTCCCTGTGGACTATATCATCCATGGAGTTTTCTTGGTAATGATACTGGAGGGGTTTGTCATTTCCTCCTCCATTGGATTAAGGCAAACAAAGGTTAAGTGCCTTGCTCAGGGTTACACAGCTAGTAAGCGTCTGAGGCAACATTTGAACTCAGGTATTCCTGATTTCAGGCCAAGCACTCTGTTCATCAAGTCATCTAGTTGCCTCTATGTGTGCTTATGTTTACATGCACACACGCATATGTATACACACATATATTTAATTTACAAATGGAGGAATCATCCCTTTAACTTTCAACTCTGGGCAATTTTGGGTCTAAAGGCTAATCATAGAGCTGAGGCCTCTGATCTCCTCCCAAGAAGTTAACAGCATGAGGCATAACAAATAGGATGATGGGGCATGAGGGTTGGGACACACGTGGAGTGTCACACTGAGAATGCAACCACACTCTGGAATGACTGGCAACCTCCACTGAAGAGGTGCCTTTACTGGAATTTTCTGACTACTCCTCTTCTGTGGAACCAGCGTGCAGCCCAATCACTTAAGATCCCCACAGGTCTACGGACATCTGATCCAGGGCATTGTGTTGATGTGCAAACTAGGAATGCCATTAAAAGGAAGCTGACTTTTCTCATTCCTGACTGCTGTGTGGTATGGTTGCCATGGCTTTTGGCTGCCTGGATCTGCTATTATAAGAGGCACTGATGCCAGCTTGAGTAGAAACATTAACAAATGATCTTTGCAGTGCTCTTTCCTCTGCACTCTCATTTGTGGTCCTGGATTGCCCCCAGCTGGTACAAGGAGAATGTTCTGTGACTTTTCTTTTATTCCCCTCTGCATCAAAGTACAGAGTCTACATAAATACTTGGGAAATCATCTTCCAGCCCCTGAATGATGATCTGAAAAGGAAGACAAACTAAAACTCAATGATTTGGCAGCCCTCCTTTTCAGGTGAGTATGGATTTCAGTGCAGTAGACACTCCCAGTGACAACTACCTTCAACAACATAGATCACAATCCAATAATTAAAAATCTAAATTGCTTTATCCTCAGACTAGCTAAGTGACTTGCCCATAGTTAAACAGTAAATATATATATTGGAGGTAGATTTGAACCTAGTTCTGCCAGAATCCAAATCCAGTACTGTACTACATCATACATTTTGGAAGCCTTGTCCATGGTAGCAGCTGTTATTCTGTATGTCAAGAAATACTCCCAGAAGAAGACAGGAATTCAGTTCCCATCATGCTGGTTATTAGAAAATTCGTGAACATTCTTCTCTCTCCTCACCATCAAGAAGAAGCAGAGATAGAAAACTGAGAATATTAATCACATAATAACTCCAGAAACTGACTTAGTAAAGAAGCCACATTAGCAATCTTTTGGGGTGCTGTAGAGGAAAGACAGAGTAGTCCCAAACAAAATGGCCCTCTTCCCTCACTCACCCCCACTGTAATCAGTGATATTTAAGAGGTATTTCTATATTATCAAGCAGCTAATAAATCAAATATTGAATATCTACTGTGTATCTAGTCCTTTTCTAGTTAGAGAGCTAAAGCTCGTTGGATCTGGAAGGTGCCTTAAAAATTATTTAATCTTGCTATTCAGACCAGGAAATTGGGGCCCACATAGATTTGTCTATGATAATACAGGTTGTCAGTGTTGAGATAGGATGAAATTCAGGTCTTTAAACTTCCTACTCAAACTTCTTTCTTTAAGTTGCCTTTATTTTCTTCATGCAGAGATCCAAAGAGATTGAAGAGGTGGACCCTGCCCACTAAAGACACAGAAGAACCTCCAGCCTGCAGTCACAATCTTTATGTATTTTCACCCTAGTACCAGTTTGTCCCTTACAGTCAGGAGGACCAAGGACCAGTATTCCATCTATTAAGAATAAGTCTGAAGTAAGGAATGGATTTAGAATTACCATATTTGCAAACTGTATGATCACGGGGCAGCAGATATTGTGAGAAACAGAATGTTCCCCTAACTGGGCCAAATAAAGCCCTAGATACAAGATCTAAGAGTCAGTAGCAAAATACGGAGGGAGGCCCATAGCTAATGGGGCATAAATGGGTCATACTTACCTCTCTAACACTAATTTGTACCTCATGGTACATGGAGGGCGGGGTGGGAAGGGAAAGGGAGGGAAGGAGATACACAACCAAGGTTTGCCCCAGAGCATCCAATTTCCTAGTGCCAGCCCTTTCAGGGAACTACTGACTATATTTACTGGAAAATGTGCCTTCCTTTTATTAAGTGCTATATTTTCCCTAGGGACCAAGAATTTGTAATGAGTTCAGCTGGTCTCACATGCTGCCCCTCAAAAGCACAATCCCAAGACTTTGGAAGGTAGTGAGCCCTGCCCTAGTAATACCCCTGTCTAATTGCACAAAGCAGTCTGTGGAGGAAAGAATCCCTGCTGAGCCCTGCAGGTAATCAGTCTAAAAGGCCTTAAAATATGGTCCCAAATTATCCTGGATGTCTTATTTCTATAGAATGCATTTTACAAGGAACTTTCCATTTGGGGCTGTAATTCTGAACTTGTTCCACATTTGAGGCAGCCCTGCTGGAAAATCTCTTTTCTAATCACTCGGCTGGGCTGGCGGTGACACTGTCACTCTCCAAGTACTCACAATCTCAAATCGCTCTTTATCTCCTCACTGTCAGCCACCAGCTCCTGGGCCCAAAGTAGGTTGTTAACACTCTGAATCTCCTAGAGCTCAAAGATTTTCGATCCTATTTTCTGTCTTTGGCAGGTTTTTACAGAGTGATTTTAGTCTCTGGCCCAGCTCACTGCCCCCTCCTTCTCTGGCTCTTCCAAAGCCTGTGGTGAAACAAATTTAAAGCAGGCAAGTGCCTGGGTTAATGGGAGGAGGGAGGAGGAAGGCTCCAGGGAGCTGTTTATCTTAGTCAGTTTAATTAATCTTTTCTCCAGTCTTAATGACCCTAACAATTATTTTTGAACTTCAAGGTCAGCTTAAGATCAAGAGCTCAGATTCAGCATACCCTGGCTAGATCCTGAGTTGTGTATTTGGGTATTTCTCTTCAGCAAAACTCCTTCCTTCCAATAATGATCAGTCATCAAATAAGTATTGATCCCCCATTATGTCAACTTCACTATGTGCTAATATAAAGTACAATCACGATTTCCAAGACTCCATTTCTGGTTTTATGTTGTACTCCAGAATGGCCAATCAGAGCCCTACTCCACTGTGGTCAATTATATCTCTTTGGCAACTGTTTTTCATAATACTTCCTAGGAATGAAGGACCATACTGATGATCAAGGTATTGTGCTAGTGCAACATTTGCTGGCCCTTAATATGGGCCAGGACAGAATGGCTATTAGGAGGTGGTTAGTTAGAGCTACCAACAACTCTATCCTTCCCCTAGGACAACACACTCACAGCAATGCAGGAGTAGGGTTCACCACCCCCACCCCCACCCCCACCACCACTACCACTACCATCATCCCAGTAATTCTGATGAAGGCTGAGTGGAAGATATTCCTGTGAGATGCAGTGACACTGAAAATATTCAATGCAAGAACTAAAGTCAGGCCATTGTTTTCAATATCTTGTAATGAGCAAAAGTGACTCAATGACAGTGGCATGGGATAGTTTTTCAAAAAGACTCCTTGATCAGCTTAGATTATCACCTCAACTTTTCTTTGTGTCACTGACCTTACTATTTTGAATCCTATAGAATACTTCTCAAAATGATACCTTTAAATGCATAAAATACAATGTGAAGAATTATAAAGGAAACCATACTGATATCTGGTTATCAAAATACCTAGTTATTAAAAAAAATTAAAACATTTAAAATATGCATTTTTTTTTAAATACAAGATCATGTTAAGAACCACTGGTCTAGGCAATCATACTGATAGGATAAATGTGACCTTATTCATCAAATCTCAGAACACTAAGACTCAGAGCTACTCTTTGGATATTGAAGCATCTCTCTTTTCCGAAATTCTGCATTGATTTCAGTCTGTCCCACACAATTTAGTCCTTAATGGTACACTGGCTTATGTTGTTCTCTGGTTGGTTCGTATATCTAAGTCTCATTTCCTCAACTGGATTAGAAGCTCCTAAAGGAGCTTCTAGTCATATCTTAAAGTTGTTGTTGTTAAAGTATGTCTGTCTCCCTCTCCGCCTCCCACTCCCACTCCCTCTGCCTCTCTCTCTCCCACTCCCTCTGCCTCTCTCTCTCCCACTCCCTCTCCATCTCCCACTTCTACTCCCTCTCCCTCTCCCACTCCCTCTCCTTCTCCTAGTCCCTCTCCCACTCTCTCTCTCTCTCCCTGTCCTTCTCCCTCTCCCTCTCTCTGTCTCTCTCCCTCTCTCCCTCTCTCCATGACCTTCTCTGACCCAGAACATAGTCACTCAATTTTTGTCGACTGATTTTTAAAACAACTGAAATGGAGTTCAACTTTATACATTCAGGGCCTATGATTTCCTTAGTGTAGAATTTTCCTCCACCTCTACACACACAGACGCATTGATAAACTTAAGTAGTTTTAAGAGATTTGTCTGAGTCTCAGAGAGGCCGAATAACTTGTCCATAGTCACCGAGCTAAGTAATTATCAGAGGCAGAAACTGAACTCAGGACTTCCTAAATGTAAGTCCAACCCTCTTTCCACCAACATGGGGAACAACCCCACACTACTCCCTTAATTTGTACCATGGAGGATAAAAAAAACAAATAAATGATGCTTCTTACCCCTCAGAAGCAGTGGAGACTAGACAGAGATGCAAGTTCAAGAATGCTTAGGAAAAGTCAATGAATGATCAAATCATAAAAGGGGTACTAGTGGAAAGGTAGGGATGTTGGTAGAATGTCCCTGTCATGCTGGACAACTACTAAATTCTCCCATAAATTTCCCTTCAGTGTCACAATCAAGGAGAGAATCCTAAATCAGACAATTCAAGAGACTAAACCAATATGATGCTGTTAATACTTTCATATCATTTTGGTCACTTATATACCTCTGAAAGGTTCTGCTACAATTCAATTCATATTGATTAAGTGCTTACCATGTCCCAGCCACTACGCTAAGAACTGTGAATATAAATACCTACTGTGTCCTTATTCCCTTCTACCCTCCTTTTCTGAGTAAGTTAGCTCTTCCTCAAAAGGTGAGGTGGGTCAGCTTATTTCCTCTCTCATACCTAGTGTATTCACACTGTTACCCGAGGAAAAGTTTGTTTAAATGTGGAGACTTACCAGTAGGCAATGTACAGGGTCCCCTCTCAGATCAGTGTCAGGAGCCTGTAGCAACCTCCAGTCTCTGCCTTTGTTGTATGTGATGAAAGTCTTCACTTGGTTGTCAATCTTCTTGTTAGCCAAGAACATTCCCTTTATCCCTGCTACCTGGGAGAAATTGACATGGCTGAAAAATACATCAATTTGAAAGGAGATTTTTCCCCCAGAAACGAAATAACAGACTCAGATCTAGCCTAGAGAGCATGACTAGGTGAACCTTGAGGAGTTCACAAAATTTGAGGGGGACTAGGCAGTGGATTCCATTGGGCAGGAAGCAGGAGATTCATACCAATATGTAAGTCAGATTGGATTTGCCCAGCAAACCCTGTGGTGTCTTTCTAGTTTTCTTTGAGTGTACAGTATGACTTCAAGACCAGGTGAACTTGATTTATATATTGCCCGTGGTTCTAGTAATTCAATTGTTCACAAATATGGCTGAGTGATGAGACAAAACTCACTATTCCATCAACATTGTCATTCTTATTTTAGTACACTCCAGAATGATAGCATAAATTAGTTAACACCATTTGAACATAGCCAATTGAAAAAAAAAAACTTAAAAAGAGTGGTTTGCTCTTCACCACAAGCAACTGTCCTTGTTCTCCCCAGCCCTCCAAATCTATCTCTTACCCTCATACCTTTGGAAATAATTAACATCCGGCTTTCAAAGAATGAATGAACACTTATTAAGCATTTACTATGTGCCAGACACTGTGCTCCTATTGGTGATAGAAATATCAAAGCAGCAGTCTTTGCCCTCAAGCTGCTTACATTCTAATAGGAAAGGGCAACACATATAAAGAAGTGGTGGTCAGGAATGGATGTTTTGTTCTGGGAAATAATTAATGGGACAAAACTCAATTGACATAGTACTACCAGAGGAATCACATCCCCTCCCACAGGCTGCATCAGCTCAGGGCTGAGGCAAATGAAGAAGTATGGATCGTATGATGTAATAAACAGAATCTTGATGCTCTTTTCCAAAACCTTCAGAACTAGGGTACAACGAATGAAGTATAGAAGGAGACATTTCAGAGATGTAATTGGCTCAGAATTTGACCATAAAGACTCATTAAGGAGAAACATTTTGCACTTGCCCTTCTCCTAGGTTACTGGGTGTTTGTTAGAGTAGCTACACTGGTAGTGCTTAGTCTTAATGATCCATCAAAGTAGGTCTTGTTTCCAGGGATCCTAGGCCTACTTTCTCCAGTAGTCAAACCTCTTCTGCTTTCATGTAAGTTTTTTTAATCTTGTTCTTTATGTGGGTCCTATTTTGTATGTCCTTTGGGAGAATGAACTTCCCTGGTAGATCAGTTTATCCATGTGTCACGGTATAGATCTGAAGGGGTGGGAGCGGGAGGGATAATGGACTACAGGAGAAGTGAATTCTGAGAAGGCAATCTTCCAGAGACAGAACTGAAATGAGGGCGAGATTACCTAGATGTTTTCCCAAGGTGCCAAAATGAGTTAACATATGTAAAACTCTTTGCAAAACTTAAAAATGTATATAAATGCTAGGTATTATTACTGTTGTTGTTTACCTCCTCCTGGGGCTTTAGGGACTGTCAGCTATGCACTGGGAGTGTACAACTCACTCTCTATCTTAGAGTGACCCTTAGGGCATAATAGATGTCCTTATACATATGCTCTTAATAATATGGATTAAAAGAAGGAATGGATAAAAATTAGTATATACTGTATGCATATAGTTCCTCTACTTAAAAGTTATAATTTCACAACATCACTCAAAAGCATTCCATAAATCATCATTTTCAGTAATTTAGTTCATGCTTCCTTATTTTATTGCTCTTCAGTCTTCAGTCATGTCCAACTCTTCTTGACTCCTTGGACCACAGGTAGGAAACCTGTGGCCTCGAGACCACATGTTGCCTTCTAGGTCCTTGGGTATGGCCTTCTGACTGAATCCAAATTTTATAGAATAAATCCTTTTATTAAGGGGATTTGTTCTGTCAACTTTGGATTCAGTAAAAGGGCTGCACTTGAGGACGGACCTAGAGGGCCACATATAGCCTTGAGGCCGTAGGTTTCCCACCCCTGCCTTGGACCATAATGTCCATGGAGTTTTCTTGGCAAAGATTTTGGATTGGTTTCCCATTTCTTTCTCCAGCTAATTTTACAGATGAGGAAACTGAGGCAAATAAAGTTAAGTGACTTGCCCAGTGTCACACAGCTACTAAATGTCTGAGGCTGAATTTGAAGTCAGTCCTCCTGACTTCAGGACTGGCATGCTGTGCCACCTAGCTACCTAATGCTTCCTTATACAAAATCCAAATTAGCGATTTCATAGATTTAAAAGGAAAGGCACTCAAGGGCTATTTATTTACTTCAACCTCTACTTAAAAATCAATCTCCTCTCTACCAATACTTGACAAGTGGTCATTAGGCTTTTATAACTTCCATCTACTGCTTCTATGCTGTGGGGCTAAACAGAATAAATCTAATCTCTTTTCCACATGACAGTCCTTCATATACTTGAAGATAATTGTCATCCCCACCACCACACACACATAATTCATGCCTAAAGTTTTCTCTTCTCCAGCTTAAACATTGCTAGTTCTTGCAGATGGTCCTTCTGTGGCATGAATTTCACCATCCTGAGTGCCCTCTTCAGAATATTCTCCACCTTATCAAGGTACTATGTAATTGGCACCCAAAAATGAATACAAGGTTGTCTGACCAAGGCAGTGTATGGTGACAGACTCTCTACTTCACAATGCTTTCTCTCCAGTAGAGGGACTACCATCCTCTTATTTTTGGATTCTTGGTCTCTATAAATTCTATTTTATGGTACCTAGGCAGAAGTAGATGTGCTAAAAAAAAAAAAAAAAGAAGAAGAAGTAGATGTGCTTTTGAGGCAAAGCCAATGCTTTTGAGGTGGAGTAAAGGCAGGGACTCTCTCGAGCTCTCCCCCAAGCCCCTCCAAATATTATTTAAAGAAATAATGACTGTAAACAAATGCTAGATTGGCAGAACCAATAAAAAGATTGAGTGAAACAATTTTCCAGCCCAAGCCAACACAGAAGGACTGAAGGAAAGATCTGTTTTACTAGGGTGAGAAAGGAATGCAGTCTAGTGCAGGCCACACCAGTACAGCCCTGGCCCCAGCAAACCAGGAGCAGGCCTTGCATGCCCGTGAATCATCAGTAGCAGTAGCTACTTCCAGAGCTCTCAGTCCAGATGCTAAGGAGGTTGAACAACTGGTTAGAAGGATATTACAGGGGTCTCTTTGTTAGCACTGAGGAGAGACCCTGTTGCTTTGCCCATACTCAGATCCAGGTCACAGTCCTGGGTGGCAGTCCCAGGGTGAGGAGGAACACTAGCACAGAGTGTTTATGGTCACTCATAGATAAGACCATAGGCCAGGAAAGTCGTAAACACCTCCCTTTAGATCACACGACCTTGGAAGAACTAAAAACTTACATGTCCCTAGAAGTATCTCTGAAAACAGCTGCACAAAAACCTGTAAGTTTGGGACAGTATACCCACCACCCCAGAAGCAGAGCCTCACTTTAACAAAGAGTTAAAAGTCAAGTAATAAGCTGGGAGAATGAGGAAACAATAGGAAAAAACAAACAAATTCCGAATATAGAAAATTACTATGGTGAAAAGAAAGATCAAATCACACATTCAGAAGAAGACAACAAAGTCAAAGCTCCTACATCCAAAGCTTTCAAGAAAAATATGAATTGGACTTAGGTCACAGAAGAGCTCAAAAAATATTTTGAAAATCAAGTAAGAGGGGTAGAAGGAAAATTGGGAAGAGAAATGAATGCTGCAAGAAAATCATGAAAGATAAGTCAACAGCTTGGTAAAGGAGACAATCAAAAATACTGAAGAAAATAACACCTTAAAAAAAACATGATAGGGCAAATGCTAAAAGAGGTACATGAAGCCAATGAGAAAAAGAATGCCTTAAAAAGCAGAAATGGACAAATGAAAAAAGAGGTGCAAAAATTCACTGAAGAAAAAAAAAATTCCTTAAAAAGTAGAATGGACTAAATGGAAAAGGAGGTACAAAAGCTCAGTGAAGAAAAGAATTCCTTAAAAATTAGAATGGAGCAAATGGAAGCTAATGACTTTCTGAGAAATCAAGAAACAATAAAACAAAACCAAAAGAATAAAAAAAAATACTAGACAATGTGAAATATCTCACTGGAAAAACAACTGACCTAGAAAATAGATCCAGGAGAAGAAATTTAAAAATTATTGGACTACCTGAAAACCACGATCAAAAATGGAGTCTAATAGCTATAGAGAAACATATGTAAACTTTATTGTAGCCTTCTAGGAGGATGGTGTGAGGGGGGAAAAGAATTAAGTAAAAGTGCACAGCAGAGAACAAAAGAAAAATCACAAGGAAGCAAAGAAAAGATGGACAATTCTCAACACAATGTGTACTATTTATCGTACAGGCTTTCTTGGAATAAAAACTTATTGTTACATATTTTGAATCCTCTCATATTCTGCTATGCACACATTTTTTTTATTTCTTACTTTGTATTTAAGTTTCAATATTTAAGTTTATGATATGTTTAGTTTCTTTTCTCTATTCTGTATTTGTGTTCTGTCCCTTGAGGCTAAAATAAAATTTTTTTTAAAAATAGAGTCTAGGCATTATCTCTCAAGAAATCACAAAGGAAAACTGCTCTGATAATCTAGAATAAGAGGACAAAATAGAAATTGAAAGAATTCACTGATCACTTCCTAAAATAGATCCCAAAATGAAAGCTCCTAGGATTATTATAGTCAAATTCCAGAGCTCCCATACCAAGAAGAAAATATTACAAGTGAAAGGAAAGAGGAGGAGGGTAAAGGGGAGCAATTGAACCTCACTTTCATCAAAATTGGCTCAAAGAGGGCATAACATACACATTCAATTGGGTATAAAAATCTATCTTACACTGCAAGAAAATAGGAGGAGAAGGGGATAAGAGAAGTGGGGTAGATGATAGAAGGGAGGACAAATTGGGGGAGGGGGTGGTCAAAAGCAAAACACTTTAGAGGATGACAGGGTGAAAGGAGAGAGAGAATAGAATAAATAGGGGGGAATATGATAGAGGGAAATACTGTTAGCAATAGTAATTGTGAAAAAATTTTTGAAGCAAGTTTCTCTGATAAAGGCCTCATTTCTCAAACATATAGAGAACTGAGTCAAATTTATAAGAAATAAGAGCCATTCCCTAATTGATAAATAATCAAAAGAACAGTATTCAGATGAAGTAATCAAAGGTTTCTATAGCTATATGAAAAAATACTCTAACTCATGATCAATTGGAGAAATGCAAATTAAAACAAATCTGAAGTACTATGGCATACCTATTAGATTGCCTAATAGGACAGCAAAGGAAAATGACCAATGCTGGAGGGGGTGTGGGAAAAATGAAACATTAATACACTGTTGGTGGAGTTGTGAACTGATTCAATCATTCTATAGAGCAATTTGGAAATATGCCCAGAGGGCCTTTTGACTTAGCAATACCACTGCTAGGTCTGTATCCCAAAAGAGATTAAAAAAAAAAAGAAAAGGACTTATATGTACAAAAAACAATTTATCAGCTCTTTTCTGAGGGGAAAAAGATTAGAAATTGAAGGGACGCCCATCAATTGGGGAATAGCTGAACAAATAGTGGTATATAATTACAATAGAGTACCATTGTGATATAAGAAATGATAAAAAATGATGAGCAGAACGCTCTCAGAAAAATATGGAAAGACTTACATAAGCTGATTCAAAATGAAAAGTACTTGTACAAAGTAACAGCAATATTGTAAAATGATAGGTCGTGAATGACTTAGCTATTCTCAGCAGTACAGTGATCCAAGACAAGAGTGAAGGACTTGTGATGAAAAATGCTATCCATCCCCAGAGAAAGAATTGATGGGTGTCCAAATACAGATGAAAGCATACCTTTTTAAAATTTTATTTATTTTCCTGAGAGTTTTATTTTGGTCTATATTTTCTTTTACAACATGATTATTAGGGATATGTTTTGCATGACTACACATGTATACCCTATATCAAATTGCTTGTCTTCTCAATGGGGTAGAGGGATAGGTAGGGAAGAAGGGAGAGAATTTGGAACTCAAAGTTTCAAAAACAAATGTTAAAATTGTTTTTACATATAACTGGGAGAAAATAAAATACTAAATATTACCTAGCAGCCCTGAATTGTATATTCATGTTTAATTAGGAAACACGCCTTTTCCAGCAGCAATATCAACATGTTTGGAGTAAAAAAAAAAATTAAAAGTGGGATGAGGAACATAATATTTATTTTAACCATGCTACCCTAGAAGGGAGGTACCAAGATAAGAGGACTCAACCTCATAGAAGATGCGATGGGCTTCTCATGGGGAAATGCATTCCATTCTTATCTAACCTGACCTTCTCTGATTCCACTGAGTTGTTGGACTTACATAGCCAAAGACTTTTGCCTACATCTGCCTCTGTTAAATGAAAGAAACTATTCCTCTCAATGAATTTTGCTGGAAACTAAATTAAAATAATCCAAAAGTCAGCATTTGAAGTGACTCAGGAAATGGCAGGGAGAGGGTACACCATGATTAATATCAAATAAGATAATACTTCAATTGGTGTAATTTATTTGGGGATTTGGAGATGGACTATTTTCATTGAGAAAGCAGAGGAATATCTAGGGGCAAGCTTAGTATCAGACTATAAATAGCCAAACATAAGACGATGAATCCCCAGTGCTGCTCTAGCTTTCAGAGAATCCTTGAGCTTATAATTTCACCTAAATCCCCTCTGCTACTGTCCTAAAAAGACACTGACAGTCCAACAAGACGTGAGTCTTGTATGATGAAGATGAATTTAGATATCTGATGATAAATGTGTTTTTCATCTTTTCTGTGTTGCATCTGTGACTCACAGCCTTTCCTTAAAGCAATCAACATTTAAACAATCTCTTTGGTTCCCTTTTAATTCACTCCAATACATTGAATAAATGTTAATATAGCATTTACTACTACAAGACACCGTTCTGGGCACTGGGGATACAAAGAAAGAGACAAAAATAAAACATTTCCTTCCCTTTAGGAGTTTGCAGTCTTTGCATTATAATTATCTGTGTAAAAACTACTTATGCAGATAATTAATAATTATAACGAGGAAGAAGAGAGTACTAACAGATGGGGAGAGGAGAAAAGACTACCTAGGAAATAGCTCTTCTTTTCTGTTTGCAAATCTTCAGAATACATCTTCATGTTCTAATTTTTTATAGTTATGTTGGCATATACATGCTTTGTTTCCTTCCACCAGACTGTAAGCACCTAAAGGGCAGCTCCTATGGTGTGTTCTCTTTGTATTCTCTAGCTCTTAGCATGAGATTTCATGGGGCAAATCCTTAATAAATGACTGTCTAACTGAATTAAATTAATTGGAGTTACAGTATAATGTCTGCATGGTTTCATTTTGCAAAATACAATTTGAATTTTGTTTCACAACACACATAACTTCATGCACATACATGCATATGTACCATTACTGGCTACGTATGTTTATACTTCCCCTAGGTTTGCCTTGCATAAGATTTATATGTTCTGTGTATGCCAAGCAGGTGGCTTCAGCATGATCACAACGATTTTCATCCTTGCTGGGCCAACTGTCACTGTCTATTAAGCCATAGTGTTCTTTATCATCATTAATTAATCTTCTTTTCCCAAAGGAAGGTGGATATTCTCCAGTCCTGTCAAATCACCACTCATCATCCACACCAATGCAAACATACCAGGAGACATGCGTCACAGGCACACACATCACAGTCCTATCTGCATTGGCTCCACTGGACAGGCCCCCCTGTTATCCACTCCTTTCAGTGGTAGCAGAAACTTATCACTTGTTATTTCTGCTCCAGGGAAAAGAAGCCAAGGGGCATCTATTCCCAGAGATCTCTTAGTCCAATGGATAAAATCACATAGCATAACGATCTGCTGCCTATTCAATGTATCCCTCACAGTTTAGAACATTAGAATGGTATTGACCAAATAAAAACACAGAGACTGATAGTTCCTAATTGCATATGCATTTGCATTGATATGCAAATTCATGAAACATCCTTTATATTCTGAAGAATCTCTCCATGGGCTCATCTCCTAGCACTTGATACTCTTCTTATGCACCAGTATATTCTGAATTGTAGACTTATCTATTACATCACAACTTCCATAAGGGTAGTAGCAATGTCTGATTTAATCTTTGCGTTTTCCCCAACGCTGAGCATAAGTGCTCCATACAGAATCAGCAATTAATACATGCTTGCTGAATGAATCATTCCCAAGATTATTTCCTTCATGCTATGAGATACATTCTCATATACTTTCTTTCCTTTTAATGTGAACTCTAAGGCTGTGCCCCATCTCCTTAATTCATCACTAACTAGGCAGAATCAATCCAATTTAATAAACAATTCTCAATCATTTAGCATTAAGCATTTATTAAGCAAGAACTATGTACCACACGCTGTACTAGGTGCTGGAGATTCAAGAAGTGTCCACTATGTGTAGTTAAATAAATGTGGTCCCTATTCTAATGAAAGTCTAAGTCAGATCTAGGTACTGTTCTTTAATAATCTTGGATTGCTCATATTTTTAAAAAAAATTATTTAATTTTAGTTTATGACATTCAGTTACAAAAGTTTTTGAGTTACGAATTTTCTCCCCCTTCCTCTCTTCCCCATTCTCCACCCAAGATGGCATGTAATCCTTTATAGGTTCTACATATACCTTCACATTAAACATTTTCACAATAGTCAAGTTGTAAAGAAGAATCATAACCAATGGAATGAACCACAAAGAAGAAGAAAAAAAACAAAAACAAAAAAAGAGAAAGCAAATGGTTTGCTTCAATCTGCATCAGACTTCGTAATTCTTTCTCTGGATGTGGATAGCTTTTTCCATCATGAGTCTTTTGGAGTTGTCTTAGAACCTTGCATTGCTGAAAAGAGCCAAGTCTATCAGTGTTAGTCATCACAGATACCATGTATCTGTAATTGTGTACAGTGTTCTCCTGGTTCTCTTCCCTCACTCAGATTGCTCATATTTTAAAACCATCCATACTAATATTAGCATGAAGAGAGGGCTACAAACCAAGAAATGATGAAAAATGACTTTACCAAAGGTACTATGTCCTAGTGTTGCTTCATGCTAATATTGCCTTTGAAGGTGGTACCTGGGTGTTGTCTTCTAATTAGTTCTGTTTGGAATCCCAGTGACTAACGCTCAGGGGATAATATCTACTATTGGCTGGAACTCATAACAAATTCCAGTACATCATTGAAAGTGATATTAGAAGGATCTGAAGGTGTTGGATGAGAAGAAAAAATATGATTTTAATGGGTAACATGCTACTCTCTTCACAAATCACAAAGAACCAGCATCAAGTATAATAAGGTCTATTGCCAACTATAATAAAGATTGCATTGGACATGTAATGCCATTGATATAGGAAATTCCCAATGAAGAAATTCCTTTACCATTGTAGAGTATCATCTGCTAATTAAATTATTTATTCAGGGTCATACAGTCATTATGTGTCAAAATCAGGTCTTTGAGAATCTGAGTCTTTCCACCATGCTAAGTCTGTCTGTCCATCTGTCTGTCTCTTTCTCTACACACACACACACACACACACACACACACACACACACACACACAACATAGAAATTCCCTTCTATAGAAATGGCCCAGTAAAACATAACCAAACCAATATTCCTGCAAACTTCTACAAACCCAGATTGCCTCTTTTATTTATTTCTCCCAGGTTTGACTGGTATATCCTTTATGCTTTTACCCCTTCACCCACACCACTGAAGCTTCATTCTCCCTGCCCCTTATTAATTCATCTATGGATTGCCTTACTTTCCATTTATCACTAAGCACTCATCATTCATTTCAGTTCAGCTGGGAGATTCTCTCTGGACAACTTTCAGTTCCCTTCTAGCCAGAACAATCAGATTTAAGGGAACGTTTGTGCCAGGTTCAGTGCCAGCCAATATTCTTTCCATCTAGGTAATCAGCAGATACAGCATCACTAGTCTGATCACATCAATTTCAATCCATGTTCCTGTGAACTGTCAGTAAAATAAAACAAAGCCTTTTTTTCTCCACCCCTTTCCCACATCCCAGGATACTGAACATCTTTACATAATGCAGTCAAACCACTGCCCAAACTACTGATAATAGGAGGCAGCAGTCTATCTATCAGCAGCCAATGGTCAGACAGATCCATGTGGGAATCCTGATTGGAACAGGAAAAGTTTGAACTGTGTCTAAGAGCCACCTTGATCCCTGTTCCTCCTTATTCTGTACCCAGGACAAACATCTGAATTTACAGTGAGCATCTTGAATAGCTTCCTAATAACAGGACAATACAAAGTCAATCTTGTCTAAACCTGTCAAACTTCACATCACCTTGGGGCTAATTAAAATAGACTCTGGGTCTCTCAGAAAATAAGCAAAAATCCAGAAAAATGTTTCCATGCTAACCTGAAGAATTAGGGTAAGGGGGGAGAGAGGTAGAGAGGGAGGAGGAAAAGTAGCTGGTAAGGGAAGAGACTGGGGCACAAAGGCTGTATAGCCAATACTCATGGGGAAAAAGGAGGCTGAGTGCATGAAAATATGGCCCTAAGATTTCTGTATCCCAGAAACTCTAGGGGCAAGATATTGTCATCTCAAGTCCTTGACCAATGGTAGAAAAAATAGAGGATAACTATTATCAATATGAAGAACAGTGCATGTACACACACATGTAAGTATGTATGTATGTATATATGCATACATATTTGCATTTCTATTTAAAATAGAAAATCAGAATGAGGGGATTTCCACTCATAGTTAAAATATATAAATAGATTGTTAGATATTTTTAAAAATTAGAAAATGTTACTAAGACAAGATATTGAAAACATAAATTTGAAGCTATACACTTCACATTCCAGAATTCTTGATAGGGTCTTTTAGATTTTAGATTATCTGGAAAATGAGAAAGAAAAAGTGACAAGTCTAGAATTATTTCTAAAGTCTTCACATTCTTAAAACAGTGTATAAAAAGTGATGGGGGGCATTGTATTTTTTCTCATTTACTATGAGATTCTAATATAATTTTCATCAAAATCATCCATGTTGGTTATTGAAATGTATATTTTACTAAAATGAATGATAGCATCTTAGCTACTTTCCCAATACACATTTAACACAATAGCAATGAATCACTGGAGCGGTAACCTCTACCCTTAGAGTCAATGGAGAAAGGTACTCAGTTCATGAGCCCCCAGTACTGTGCTCTCCATTAACAACCAGCCAGTAGATTCAATTGACTCTTAATAAAGGCATTCACTGAGATGACATGGTAAAAACAACAGCTCTAAAGCATCAACCTGGGGCACATTTTCCCACAAATACACATGATAAACATGAGAAGAGCGGGTATTAATTCAGAGTGTAGTGTTAATGAGATACATGTATGTAAAATATAATTGGCAACTGACAACTCCTGGAACTAAAGGACCTAGAAATTCCTTCTTCCTTCATAGAGCTCTCAAACAACTTCCCTTGGGCACAGTGTCTCTGCTAGGTATTTTGCTGAGTTAAGTTATCAGGACCTACTCTTCTCCAAAACTGTCTTCTCTAACTTCTCTAACTAACTAACTAAAACTAACTCCTCTTCTAGGGAGTCTCCTTTCTCAAAGCTGCTTCCTCCCTTGGGTGACTCGGTCACCCATTTTTTTTCAGTGGTTTCATGGACCATGACTGTTCCCTCATTTGTACACTGAACTAATGAATATATGAACTTTTGAATGGGGTGTCTCCCTTTGGGCAAGTTGTGTCTAGATGCCTAGTCAGTGGGGGCAGGGAGAGGGAGAAGAGAGAAATCTCCTGTTCCTTTATCCCTCTGCCAATAAGAATTCTTTCGTCAAGTACTTCTAAACATGTACTTCCTTAGATTCTCCAAGGCCACTAGAAGAAAAATCTCACAAACTGCTGATAAGGGTGAGGGAGATGCAAAAGTTTGTATCACACTCTAAGGATTTGTAACAACAGGTCAAACAGCAACAATAAGCAAAATATATGGTTTTATGGGACCTGATCCTTTATGTTAGTCCTGGTACTGTCATTTCCCAACATGACCCCTGGCCATCACAAGGCAAAGAAAACACAAATCTTCTGTCTTTTACCTTGCTGATCACATATGTTGCTCTCTGACCAATGAGTCACTTTTATGAGATGAATTAGATTTAGGGCTGTGAAGTAGGAACTAGATGGAAGATGGAGTTTCACCAAATTATGAGTGAAGTTTTAAATTCTTCATTATAGAATACTGCAATCCCTTCCTCACAAAGGGCAGGCCTTCTAAAAACTGCTGAAACCTTTTGGGGTAATGAATAACTTTTCTTCCAAATGGCTGTGTCTGAGATTAATAGAAATTGTATTTAGAGGTAAGATCTTTGGTGGACTTTCTGTGATGCTGACAACTCACACATCTTTTGATTTTGAATCTTAGTCAATTTAAGGTACCAAAAAGCAATTGAAGCTACAGTGGATTCTAACAGACTCCGATGTGCTCTCATTTAGATGTTCTCTGTTCTACAGAGTACGAAATTGGAGGCAAAGTTATTTACTAAGTCATCTAAATTTTTATCTACCAGAGAGGGAAGTTATTCAATTCAGAAGTTCTTTTTCTTAGACTTCAGTCTCTTTGTGGCAATTTAAGGGAATTTCTCTTTACACTATTGTCTCGGGAAATGGAGAACACCTGTCAACTTTATCATCTTTCATACATCCTTGAAAATATTTAGAATGATAGAAACAGCATTTGGAAGGAAAATTTGGGGCCACATAATCCAACCTCCCATTCAGTGCAGGACTGCACATGGCAATGCTGACACAAAGACAAAAATTAAACAGTCTCTGACCTCAAGAAGCTTATATTCAATTAGGAGAGATAATATGTACACAGGTAAGTACACATATATGCATATATTTAGATTTATAATATGACATATATACAAAATAAATGCAGGACATTTCAGGGAGGGGGAAGAGCATTAACAGTTGGGGGGTGAGGCATCTGAAAAGGGCTCATGTGGAAGGTGACAGCTAGGTGACACAATGGATGGAGTGTTGAGCTTGGAATCAGGAAGACTCATCTTTCTGAGATCAAATCTGGCCTCAGACTATCTGGGTGACCCTAGGCAAGTTGCTTAATCCTGTTAGCCTCCATTTCCTCATCTGTACAATAATTTGGAGAAGGAAATGGTACCAGTATCTTTGCCAAAAACAGACAAAAAAAAACTGAAACAAAACAAATGGGGTCACAAAAAGTTGGACACAATTGAAAAATGATTGAAAAAACAACAGAGCATGGTCCTTGAATTGAGTTTTAAGAGGAAACAAGAGATTCTAAGATGCAGAGGTGAGGAGGGGGTATGATCAGGCCTAGGAGAAGGTCTGTGTAAAAGCATGGAGATGGAAGGTGTGTCATTAGACGAGAAAAGCAAGAACTGTTTGTCCAGATTATAGAGTATGGGGAAGGGAGTAAAATATAATAGGGCTGGAAAAGTGGGATAGGGCCATGTTGTAAATGACTTGAAAAGTTAAATAGAGGAATTGATATTTTATCCTAAAGGAAATAGGGTGCCACAGGGGTTTGTTGAATAGGGCAATGATATGATTAGATATTTGGCTTTACAAAAATCACTTTGGTAGCTATACAGAAGATGGATTAGAAAGGAGAAAGACTAGAGACAAGTCAGTTAGAAGACTACTGAATTAGTCCAGATGAGAAGTGATGGAAGCCTGGATGAGGGTGGTAGTCATGAGAATAAGGACATGGATGGAGGAATATAGAAGAGGTAGTAATTACATTAGCAACAATTTGGATATGTGAATTGAGGGAGAACAAGTCAGGGAACGCGGAAACCTGAATGACTGGAAGCATGATCGTGCCTTTGGCAGTAATAAGCAAGTTCATAGGAGGGGTGGATTAGAGGAAGAGATACTGGGTTCTATTTTTGATGTGCTGAATTTGGCATGCATATGAGACATCAAGCTTGAAATGCCCACTAGGCAGTTGGAAATGCATGACTAGAGGTCAGGAGAGGGATTAGGTAGGATGAATATATAGGTTTTAGAATGATATGGATCAAAATAATCTACCATATAAAGACTTTATTATGTCCTCAATAGATACAACTTCTGCTTTAATATTTTATAATGATGGGGTACTATGATAGGCTATAGTCAGAACTATAGACATTAGAAGGGAAGAAGTAAGCACTAGAGAGCAAGTAGGATTCCCAGCAGAAAGTCCCTGAACCACGGGGAAAAAAAATACTAGCACAAGCCATATAGGAATTAATTAGCAGATGCTGATGGACAGTAGCCTTGTAACATATTCATCTAGAGCTTAAAACTTTCTTCATTTCATGTGTAAAAGATAAAATTTACATAATGGGTCACCTTTTCAAATCTTACTTGGCCTATTAGAAAGGAAGCACTGATGATATGGTTTTCAGTGTATCCCCCACCCCCACCCCCTCGATCCCATAAAAAGGTCCCATCAAGGCCACTTCCCATTTTGTCAGATAATGGATTCTCCACTCTATGGAGGCTGCACAGGCCACCACCTGAGTGTTGTATTCATAGTAAAAAGGAGAGAAAAGGAAAAGTTCTTGGTGCTCAAGTCATCAGTTTAACTGAACCAAAACCAAAAGAAGAACTATGACCATGAATACGTATTCTTGTGTTTGACAGCTGTATTTTTACAAGCTAAGTAATCCTTCTCTCATACCTGTGCTGGGTCAGTCATTGCACCATTCTGCTATCTGGGTTTATGGCAGTGCCAGCAGCCCACCTCACTATCTGATAAAGCTGGCCATTCCTCTGTTTTACAGTTGTGATTTTTAGACAGTTCTTTCTTAATATGAGTCTTAGTCTGCCTCCCTTCAACTTCCACCCATTAATCCTAGCCCTCTATTGCCGTAGAGAACCACTGTACTTCTTCTTCCAAGTAACAGGTTTTCAAGTAACTAAAACATAAAAATAGAACTAGACTGTAGATTTCATTTTTATAGGGAACTCCTGGGTGTGGAAAATCCCTTTATTAACTGACTGGCACTTTCTCTAAAATTTCATGTCTTAGAGAGCTACATAGGGCAGCAGTAGATTAAATGATTTGCCCACAGTCATATGGCCAGTACACATGATTCCATGTCTTCCTGGTTTCAATGTTAACAGTCTTTGTTCCATATTACATCGCTTCTCTGAAAACATGGCCTATAAAAGTCTTCTTTTCTAAGAACCTATCCCTAGTTCTTTCAACTCTTTTTATATGTGTTTTTGAGATTATTTTTAAAATTGCCTCCTTTTTTCTTTCTTTCCAGGCTAAGTAATCCTAATTCCCCTAGGCTTTCCTTTGAGGGTCCCTCATTGGGAATCTCAAGTATTCTGAATTTTTTTATTGTCTCCTTTGGCCCCTTCTAAAATTCTCTGCATATTGTTAGTAATTAAATTAATATATATGTATAAATATTCTTGGTAGCTCATGGCTCAGTAGATAGAGCACTGGGCTTGGAGTCAGGGAGACCTGAGTTCAAATCTTGACTCCAACACTTAACTAGCTGTGTGACCCTGGGCAAGTCATTGTTTGCCTTAATCCACTGGAGAAGGAAATGGCAAACCACAAATGGCTAACTTAAACAAAAAATAAAATAAAACAGTGAAACAAACAGGATTGGTGTAATATGGTCATGAAGAGTTGGACACACCTCACTAACCAAACAACAACATAAATATTCTGGTACTGCTTTAATGTAAAAGGGCTATGGAAGTAACTGGTATCGGGGAAAAAATGAAAAAGTGATATTACCAATAGGCATGTAAGGCCTTGTCTTAAGAGGTCAGCCTACCAGAGGTGACATACCTCATAGAGGTCAATCATGACATTACCCTCTGGCCCTCGGCTACTCTGGACATTCTCCAGAGCCAGAGTGAAGTAGACGCCCCGTGTGTCTGAGATGTAGAGGTTGTAGGTGTCGTTTTGGTTCCATTCCTGGACTGCTGCAAACACTTGATTCTCATCTGTGCTGATGACATGCATATCCTGGAAAGAGGACAAAGAAGAGACATGAGTCCTGGAGCTCCACTGGCTCTGTCAATCCTCCTTCAAGTTGTTCTGTAGGTCTGGAAAGTAAAATGAGTCTGCAGTCTAATAAGAAATCCTTTAATAGGCACTAGGATTGCAAATAGTCTCTCTTTTGCATATATGCAAGATATTAATTAATTGAAGGAGTGTTAATCAAACATTTCTTTTGATGTGGTTGTGGGGATGGGCATTAAAGTAGTGGAGGAAGGAGGAAGGAAGCTTAGGTATAATTTGGATATCTTATTAAAGAATTTGAAAAATGCTTTCTCAAATGAATAGGACTTGGGAGAATCAATCACCATGATTTATTTGCCAAGCACAAATATGGAGCTTGCTCAAAAGGCTTACATAAAGTAAACCTGAGATGAAAAAGGCTGAGAGGATGGGGGAAGGAAAAGATAAAATGAGAGAGGTTTGAGTTATCCCAAGTCCAGCCAGATCACGACTTGTCCCCTGAGGTGGGTCATCATAGTATCTCATGAAGATATTCAATACTATATGAAAGAAACAGATAGACTAGTTTAACAGGTTTCTTTTAGTAACCATTGTTTATCCATGTCTTTGTTTTCCAAGGTACAGCAAGAAAACTTAAATGAAATAAATCTGTTTAGTACTTTTAGCTATCTACTTGCATATATTATGTATAGACTTATAATTTGCATAATAGGCAGCCTTTTCAAATCTTGCTAGGCCAATTAGACTGTGAGCACCTTGTACCTTAAGTGCAAGGGACTGTCTATTGCTTTATTTTTTATCGCTATTACATAGCACAGTGCCTAGCACAAAGTAGGCAAAGAAATTCTTTCTCTTTTGGAACTCTCATATCACTCCCATATCATATATTCATTCAACAAAGAGTATTTTCTAGCTACAATAAAGTTCTATTATGGAATTTTCACAGTGTTTCTTCTATTTTTTCTTGTATTATCCTCTTTGCTTCCCTCTCTCTCTTTCCCCTAGAAGGTAAGCTCTTTGAGGTCAGCGTTTCACTTTGCCTTTGCAGCCTAAGACAGGACCTTTTACAAAGTGGGGACCCAAATAATGCTTGCTGAATTCAGTGGAGATAGTTATTTTTTTCATGTGTTTTACATAAACAATTCAGAGACAGACTGAGTTTGAATCTTGTTTCTGACATTTACTAGTTGCGTACCCACGTGAAAGTCACAATTTTCAGCATCAGTTTCTTATTTGTAAAACAAGCATAATAGCATCAGTAGTAACTACATTTTGAGGACAGTACTTTATAAAACTTAAAGCTCTAATAGTAATTTAAATTTAAATGATAATTTTTACTGGACTATAAACTTCAAAAAGGCAGTGCCACTATCCTTTTCATTTCTGTCTCACTCACAATGCTTGGCACAGCGCCTGTCTCACAGGAGCTACTCAATGAATATTTGTGCAATGATATTTCCCAAGTAGGAGTGACCTCCTCAAACTCTTTTTTGTCTAGGATAGTGTTCTGGCAAGTGTGGGCAAGGAGAAGAGAGACCACACATCGCAAAGTTTACTGATTTCCTGGGGTACATTTTCCTATGACATCTGCAGTCCCTAGCTTATGACAGCAAATATTTTCTAACAGGTCCATTGGATCAGAGGGAAATAGACAAAAACACTTCATCCACATTATCTCCCTGCTTCTCTGTGGGGCTATCATCAAATAAGCCAGAAAGATAACTCCCCAGCCTTTCCTTACAACTAAAAAATAAACAAAATTTCAGAAAATGGAATGCTACTGTCTTGGTCACAAATTCCATTGCCTTCCTCATGGTCTTGAGAGCATTAGGAAGTTCTTTCTGATAACTAACTTAAATTCACCTCCATACTGAAATCTCTTTCTTCTCAGTCAACCAACAAGTATTTATTAAGTTCCTTCTTTGGAGAAAGCACAATACTATGTACTCCAGAGGAAACAAAGATAACACAGGACATGACCTTTATTTTTATCACATATAGTTCCAATGAAAAATATCCTCCAATACTTTTTTCAACTCCTCTGCATCCCTCACTTATTTGCAAGGTTGTTAAAAGTAGGTTTAAATTTTCTAAAACTAAATTTAGGGATGGAATGCCCCTACAGAAGTCAAATCATGAGAAATCTATATATTTCATATTGAAAGCAAAAGTTTAGTTGGGGTGGAGATGGGGGGAATTTGTTGTTCTTCAAAAGCATGCAGTGGGGCTCAGACGATGGGCCATTTAGTCAGTGAAGTTCAAAACCTTCATTCTTTCTTGATTTCCTGACCATAAAGTCTAAACTCTTCAGACTGGTATTAAAATATCTTCACAATCTGGCTCCAACTTATTTTCCTAGTCTTTTTACATATTACTTCCAGTCCCACACATGCTATTCTACTCAAACCGGCCAACTTGCTGTTCCCCCAACTTGACATTGATCCCTCTATTCCTCATCTTTGTACAGATATTCTCCAGACCCCAAATTCCTCCCTCCTCTTAGGAGCTTTAGCTTCATTCAACACTCATATCAGATGACATCTCCTCCTAGAAGTGTCTCCTGACTCCTGTGATTGTTAGTGTTCTCCATTTCCTCACGTTGTCTAGTATTTATTGGTTTACCTGTTATACAGCCCTGGGAGAATGCAAGCTGCTCGAGGGTAGAGGCTCCCCTCCCCTTTTAATCTGTGTTTCCCTGTTATCTGGGATAAGTCAATTGGAGATCCCCAAGCAAACATTAAAATTCTCTTTCCCTCTACCCTCTTTCCTCATCATCTAATCTCTTGGCTAACTATTAGTTTAGCCTCAATCTTTCATGGGTCCCTCTAATGGCAAGGTAAGATTAAAACAAAACAAAACAAAGGAACCTAAGCATAAAAGTTGTCGTTTATTCTTTTCCAAACATGCCAGTTCCTGGCATTAATAGGTACCTCTAAATATATGTGCAAATGGTTCTTCTAACTTAGGCCTGGGATATTTCCACTTTGAAAGTGTAATGAGGTTGTAATGAAATAGCTCATCTCCTTAAATAACACACATTCATCTGGTCAAAATAATACATTTGCTGGCTGTTCTGACTTCTATTTCTCTGAGAATGACATAAATTAATCACAATGTCCTCTTCCCAGACCTCAGAAAAGGTAGTACCATAATGTTAACAGAGAAAGAGATGAGGAAAGGAGAGAGATGCGTGACAGCGTTTCAAAGGCAATTCTTTTGGTCCAAATTGTCCAACTACCACACACTGGGAGTCTGAGGACTTTGGTGATCAGGGTGATAGATGAACCTGGGCAACTGCAAAGTACCCATTCTAAAGTCACCTAGTAATGGGGTGAGAGGCTTCTTTAGATTTCGAAAAATCCATTTCAAACCACACTTCTTGTGCTACTCAGGCCAGATGGGCCATTTCCTATCACACCACCGAATACATGTCTGGCTTTGTTTTTCTCTTTGTGCATTTCTTATGAAAGAATCCCCAAGTGCTCACAGGTCTAGGTTAGCATATTGGAAATAGTGCTGGAATGGCAGTTAGAACATGTCTGACATTTTGTAATGCTTTTAACATCCCTCAAGGCTTCTACACGTTCTTACCTCACTCTATAATCTCAGGAACTGGGTAAAATAAATGCTATTGTAGTCTCATAGCTTAAAAACTGAAAGGGACCCCAAAGATCATCTAGCCCCTCATTTTACAGATGAGGAAACTGAGATACTAAATGGCAGAGCTGTGATTGGAACGTAGGTCCGTTGACTCTAAACCCAGTCCTCTTTTCCAATGTATCAAAACTGAGGTATAAAGAAGTGATATGATAGATGAGATCAAACAATTAGTTAATAAAGAGTCAGGTCTCTTGGTTTCTGTTTGGGTTCTCTTCCTATTAGGCACTCCTTTCTCCAGAAGTGGAGAAGATGAATGTGTTCAGGGGTAAGGGACACAGAAGGGTAAGATAAAGAAAGGGGCCAGCAGAGAGGTGGATGATTGTCTGACAGAATGTCAAATGAGTCAGAGGTCTTAGGGGTAGACTATGGTTGACATAGCCACTCTCTGAGTTTTCCACAAAGCAAAGTTTTGGGATTTGATTCCCTTGAAGCTATAGCTTGTGGTTTCCTATCTTTTGCTTCATTGATAGGAGGGAAAGGGGGAGAATTTTATTCAAGGGTTTGATCATTCCTATCACTGGTTCTCCTGGAAGAACAGGAGATCATGCTGCTCTTTTTTAAGGATTCCCTACTTTGTAAATGCTTAAGCATGAATTACTCTTGGGTTGATTGCTGGAAATTGACCATTGAAAGGACCTGGGAAAATAACAAATACCATTACAACCTCAACTAACATATATTTATAAAGCACTTTAAGGTTTACAATGTTATCTTTTACACACAAACTCATTTAATCTTCCCAACAACCTCAGGAAGGAGTATTATTATCCTTACTTCACAAGTATAGTAACCGAAGGCTGGAAGAATTTATTAAGTTACTTTTCCAAAGTCACACAGATAGTCAGTCTCTGAGGAAGAATTAAAACTCATATTTTTACTGACTCCAAATCTTGTTCTCAATCCACTAGGCTAAATTGCCTCAAAAAGACAGATCCAATAAGGATATCCAACACAAAAAGTCTTTTTTTTTCCTTTTTTGGTCTTGATGTTCTCCTCCAAAGATTTCAGATCTCTCATATTTACCCTTATCAATTTATGTTCTTTTCCTATACCCATGTACATCCCAACCCAGATATGTTAACGCCTGAGGAATAAGCAAGCCAAAAGACAGGCAACATGTTATAGTCCTTACAATACACAGATCATTAGATTTTGTATTAGAGCACTGGCTCTGTTACTTCCTATTTGTGTGACATTTGATAAATTACTTAATCTCTCTGGGCTTAAATTCTCTCATCTATAAAAAAGGGACTGGAAAAGATTATACCTAAATTTTCTTTCAACTCTAAACTCTATATCCCCATGTAAAAGTAAATTTATTTCAGGCCTCCAATGTGCCACTAATAGAACTGGGATTTTAAATCCTGGTCTTTGATCTCTTAGGTCAGCATGCCCTCCACTAGGTGGTGCTAATACCTTAACAGAGTATAAAAGCAGATTTTTGAAGAGATAGAGTGATGGATGGACAGCTAGTTTTTGACCACTATTTGCAATAAGACTTTCTGGATGGATTCAGAAGACATGATCTATTCAAAGTATCCTGAGGAATAACCTAGGAATCAGAAAACCTGGGTTCTGTTCCCGACTCTAATATTTGCTCCTTATATAACCTTGAACAAGTCATTTCTCTTGGCTTCTGTTCTTTCACCTAACTAGGGAGACAATGATGTTTTACTCTGGCCAAAATGCAATCGCAAAACTAGGATATTTTGTCATTGATAGATAAACAAAATAAAGGCAGAAATGTTAGCCAGGTGAATGGTGTCTCTTTCATTTACATTTTATTCTGAGATCAAATTCATCTATTTTCCAAGCTAGAGAGGACTTTAATATTTCTTGCTCTTAATAAAAGTATTGTCTGGGAAGAAAAGTATTATAATATTCAATCCCAGACAAAAAAATTTAGAAGAAAAGCCTTTATTCTAGCCTGAGGGCACTCTTCACTTTTGTTAGATAAGTGGTAAATTAAAATCTCTTCATATGACTCAAGTGCTATCAGACTACACTTATTAGGGAGAGGCTTGCTAGTCACTGCTCACTAACAGAATGGAGAGTGGTGTTTAGATAACTATCACGTAGTCCTGAAGAGATTTTGCCCAAAAATTAGTACTTGGGAGTAATGCCCAGGAGATCAGCTGAGCAGCACACCTAGGAGGAAGAGGAATGAAAGCAGAAAAGGAGAAGGAAAAAGGAAAATGGAGGGAGAGGGAAAGAGAATGAAAAAAACAGGAGAGGGAAAGGGAGAGAAAACAAGATGGAAAAGAGAGAAGAAAATAGAAGAAAGACAGAAATCAAGAGTAAAAGGGAGATATAGAACGAAAGGGAGAGGGAGAACATGCACAGGAAAAAAATGGTAATATGATATCCTGTAGGGAGTAAAGCATTTATGTTGCTATATCCACGTGCAGGCCCAGAAGTAACAGGTAGCAGTGTGGAGGCCCAGAGCCAGCAACACAATGACACCAATGGAAAACAGTGCAATATTAGTGGCAGAGGTTGCCCTTTTATGAATGCTCCCAGGTCACACATGCTCCCTATGTGTGTGACTTTATATGTGATCTCCATGTTTATCTGTCTTCTCAATGATAGTGTATATATTTGTGGGAGAGTATTGCCTGTGTTCTACAGGGTAATATTCCATTGTGATTTTTTAACTATGTTATTTCATTTAATAACTTTGCTTTGAACTGTGTTCTCTGGATGACTATTAAATCTAATCATATTAATGAAGGCTCATGGGCTGAGGTTTTTGTGCAAATATATATCACAGATTACTTTGCACCTGAGGTAGCTTTTCTGAGGACTCAACATGTGGGGTGGGCAGGGTTCCCTAGGTGCTACATATGTAACTTTAATGAGCCAAACAAAATAATCTCTAAAGTCCAGCGAGGCAGTGTGGTTTAGCAGAAACAACAGTGGCCTAGGAAAGAGAAGACCCTAAATCTAGTTCCACGTCAGCCACTAGTTTGTTCTATGAACTTTGGTGAGTTATTTAATTTCTCTATGCCTCAATTTCCTCACATGTAAAATTTTAAAAGTTTGTACTAGATGATATATGAGCTCCCTCCTTAGGCTACTTTTTTTTTTCCAAGTCTATGACCACTTCTGTCCCTTCCACTTTCAATGTTAATACAGTTCTATAAGATTAAAAAATAAAAAAGACAGAAGCAAAAGGGAATGTCCATAAGAAGCTGAAAGCAGAAAGAGAAAAATGTTAGGAAGATTATCCAACTTTACCTTAGGCAGGGCATACTTGGGCAGCTTCATCTGTGCAAATGCATTCCTACGGTAAGACACGTAGTAATGTGGTCGTCCTCCCGAGGTCAACTGAGACATAAATAGAAAGATTATAACAACAAATTTTATTAATATTACTTGTGGCCAGTGAATAAGTGGAAACAAGAAAGCAACCACCAATACAATGATGTGAAGGTCTATTATGCAGAGTCATTGGGGAGCTAGGGTAGAAGATAAGACACACTATATGTGGGTCTATTAGGGTCAAATACGGATCTCTGGTCAAAAATCAGATTTTTCAACTTTCAATGTGTCTTTCAAGTGCAGAGCCTCAATAAACTCTCTCACCTTGGTAGAAGATATGGGTTTATGATATAGATTGACTCAAAGTCAACCAGAGCCTTAGATGTCTGGCTTCAAGAATTACAAACATAAGACCAGAATCCCATTGCTACTTAAGAAGGCAGTAACTCAAATCTAGCATTGACAGAACAAAGACTCAAAGTATTCAGGTCTTCTTTTCTTTCTGGGACTCTGGTCATCATGAATTTATAACAGGAGCTACCCTGAAGAAAAAAGGAAAACCAAAAAATGACCTTCCTCCAAGGCTCAGCATAGGTGCCACCTCCTACAGGAAGCATTTCCTGATCCTGCAAACAGTTAGTACTCTCTCTCTCCTCAAATTATTTTGTATTTACTCATCAGTTTATATGTTTTATTTTCCCAAAAGTCTATAAGCTCCCTCAGGACAAGAGGTATGTCTTTTTTTCCTTTGTATCCCCAACACACAGGCCCAGAGTGCCATATTTAGTAAGTGATTAATAAATGTTTGCTAATTTGTTGGGTTATAGGCCATGTTAGCTACAGGTCTGTCCAAAACAGAAACATTTGAAGTAACCCTCCAAGATAAAAGATCATACTATTAAATCAAAGAACACAAAGGGATAGAATAGCTGTCTCTTTTATGTGAGCACCTACTGACTCATGGTAAACTGTCCTGTCATCATTCTCTCCCCTTTCCAAATACTTTTTTCCTTTCATCTCTATCCATTAAATGCCAGTGGTTCCAAGGCACTGTATCTTTATAGTATGTTGGTGACAAGACAGATGGTAATTTACAACTATAATGAGATGACAAGTTGCTGTTACTGATTGCATTGACTCCAATTTGAGTGACAAGGTAGCAATTCAAAATGGCAGAATGGATTTTAATGGGCAAGTAATACCAGGGGATTTGAAGGAATTATTAGAAAATGCAAAAAAAAAAAATGTTGTTAAGGTGGCAAGAGACTGGGGAAATGGACTTTTAAACTTAACCACCTGTATCTGTATTTCAAGGTAGCATGATCAGTTTGAGATAGAAGCGAACTACGTACATATTTATCTAGAAGATGTATCAGACAATAAGGTAGAGTAACAAAACATATGCAGGTGTACCAAGCTAGAAAATGAGAGTATGACATGTGTCAAAGCCACTGGTGTACATTCCTCATGTCTTCTTTCTTAACTCATATGCTTTGAAATGTGAGCTTCATAAATTTCAGTACCAAGATGTCATCACCACTTGAATACAGACTTAAGGAAAGGCCCTTTTTTAATAAAAAAAAAAAAAGCAGTTCTGTTTTCCCCATATTAACACAGTGCCTTACTCATGGTAGGCAATTAAATGCATGTTGGATTGGTAAGTGCTCTGATTGAAATCTCCTTTATTTATTATTTTTTTATTAAAGCTCCCTTTTGTCAATTAAGCACAGGAAATATTGCTGGATTATTTTAAATTCACAGTCCAAACATTTCTAAAAATTCCATCCCAATGAACACTTCACATAGCAATAAGTAAAAATTTGCTGTTGCCTTTTTTGCCCTTTGTTTCAGGTAGCCTTCCAAATGAAACCCTAACTTCAAAAACTGTTCTCTGAGGTGAGAAACCTGCCTTAATACATCTCATCTAAATTCTCCTTATACTAATAATACTCAGTGCATGACAATAATGGCTGATTACATTCTCTCTCTATGTCTCTATCTCCCCTTCTACCACCTCTAGCTGTTTCACAGCCTCTTCCTCAGTCTCTGTTTTTTTCTAAGAAAATACTATTTTTTTTTTTTGGAAGAAGAAAGCCTGATTGGTCTGCTGCTCTCCTGATAGCAAAAGACTGACATATCTGCCCAGCTCAATGATAATAGGGAGCTGCCAATAGAATACAGGATGAGGAGGTTGATTGGAGATTCAGATCATCCTGATGTGTATTCCTGATCCTATGAGAAGCACCCCTATGACCTCATAGTGATAAGGTCCTCCATAGTCAGGAGAAGCTATTTAGTATTCTGATGATTTGGAAACTGACATACTAAACTCTGTTCCTTTTATTGAAAATCACAGCCTTTTTTTTAAGAATCCTTTAGTGTGGTGAGGGGGTAAAGGGATACATGGGAAAGGGGATACGTGGGAAAAGAATTCTTGGAAACCAATCAATAGAAGTGGATGCTACACACCTGAACAAAAACGTAATCATCCTGAACAATCAGAGAATCGGGGTCAATGTAGCCAGGGAAAGGTTTATTTCTGTTGCCTTCTGTGCAGTTCTGCATCCGGCAGGTTAAGTATTGTGAATCTGGAAGGAAAGAAGGAATGAACAAAAAGGAAAAAAAAATTACACTGAGGACAAGCAGCTATTAATTTCCTGGGTTCTTTTCTCATCATGAATCTATCTTCTCCTTCAGCAATTCTACCTACAGCTCGTTACTTCTATTCTTTTTTGCCCTGGTAGATTGTCACAGTTCTTGGGTCAGAGTAATTGTGCCTTTGGTGAGGTGACAGGAGAGAGAAAGAGAAAGAAAAAGAAAGAGAGAGAGAGAGACAGAGAGAGACAGAGACAGAGAGACAGAGAGAAGAAATAGAAACATAGAAGTATACAGAAATGATCAACTGTTGGTAATTTCAGGTTTTCTTCCACGAATATATCTCTTTTTCAGGCTTTGTTTCACTACTGGTTGAACATGGAGGGGGGACAAAGCCCCTACATGATTGTTAGATCACTGTCACACAATCCATAATGAAGGTCTGTTGACACCATTTTTCCTCTCCTAACAGAAAGGGAAGAAGGGGGGAAAGGGGACCTTCAAGAACCCTGCTCACATTCTGAAAATGAGCAAACTAAGATTCTGAGACTCACTTGGAATTCTGCCTTCGGTGTCAGGTACAGCTAAAATGAGGACATTTCTACTTTGACAGTTCCATTAAATAAGATATCAGGAAACCCTCACTACCGGCAGTACCACAACCCCTCCCTTCACTTCATATCCCCCTTGCTTTCTGAGGTGTTTTTAACTGAGATGTATCATATAATGATGTACTCCACTTCAAACTATATGAAATCCCAAACTTTTCAAGACAGAAGGATCGGGTGGCAATTCACATCACCAAGGGAGTTTTTAATTTTACAAAAGAATTTACTCTAGATTTCCTTTCCAAATTCCACTCGTACAAAACTTTTCCAAGAACACTGCCACTGAGGGGATACCTTGCACTCTAGAAGTCAGCCACTAGGGGGAAACATGCCCATATATTCTACCCAACCAATAAGAAGCTTCTGAAAGACATTTCTGCAGTTGCATCTCCACAGAATGTTTTTGTGCCTCTTCAGCCCTTTTTACTTATTCACAAGCCCAAGGTGGGGAAGGGGGGGGGGGGCGGGGAATTATCTTCTGATTTAACCAGTTAGTCACACTAAAGCATTCCTTTTTCACTCTTAACCCCCAGTGAGAACCCAGAATTTCTCCTCCATTTACCATAAGCTTCATTTTTTTATGGGACCCAATTTAAGACTCAACACCCAGTGATCTTCCTTTGCCCAAATACCTACGACACTTATTTACTGAACCACACTTGACTCTATCTCTACTGTTTTATCCAGTTTTCTAAGTGTACCCTTCCCATTCTCCAAGGTCCCCGATTTCAGACTTCAAGGCTCTGTGAAGTAAGTCTTACCTCCATGACTTCTTTCCTGATCTTCCCAGTGGCAAATGATTTTTTCCTCTTCTAAATTTTATAACACTGACTGTCTTTGTATCTCTGCTAAGAATTGATCAAACTCTAGTTTGTAATATAGGTTGGAAATTCCCTTCTAGACTGCAAACCCCGTAAGAGTATGAGCTTTTTCTCATTTATCTTTTATCTCCACTGGCCAGGAGAATGATATGTACACATAGGGTAACTAAAATTACTTTATTTAATTGAAACAAAATTAATTGAATTAAATCATACTAATCAACTTTTCAACTAGAAACTTCCTGGTTCTTTCAAAAAGCAGCCCTAAATGCAGCTTAATGGTCAACCTGTGCTAAATATGCCTGTCTTAGTAATGATTCATGCCTGATTATCTTTACCATTTTCTCTTTTATGACTCTCAGTGCCACCTCCTCGATGACACCTAAACAATCCATACTACATACAGCAACATCTCACCTATCTGGAGCTCAGCTGAAAATCATAACAAAGCAAAATAAAAAAAACTCAGCAATGGAAATAGGTATCACAAAGTTCGTGTACCTTTATCACAGATGAATACGTCAAGTGCCAATTCAGACTATAATGTCTCTTAAATTGCGTTAGTTCTTGCTAAATTGCTTATCTGTTGGTAACTAAATCCACTACAGATTAGAAGAAGCAAATTGGAAGGGAGTAAGGGGCAAAACTAAAAGAAGCAAAATGAAAACAGTGAGAAGTAACATTTGACAAGCTGACTTGGGATAAAGATTTAGAACAACTCTAAAAAGTCAACCAAGTAACTCAAAAAGCCCTACATTCTGTTATTTAATAAGGGAAAAATAGGCTTACATACCTCGGGAGACCTAGAGGACACTACAATACATAATAGCACTGCCATGATATAGGTTAGATAAGTTATTATCCCTCACTTACAGATGAAGAAACTGAGAGATAATGGGAATGAAATGATTTGCTTAGGGTCACACAGATACTAAGAGTCACAGTTAGAAACTGAACCAACATCCTATTGACTTCAAGTCTCTTTCCACTGCAATATGTTGCTTTCCTATTACGTATTATAAGTTCATAAATTTAAAGCTACAAGGGACCTTAGAGGTCATCCATTGAGTTCAAACCTCTCATTTAAGAAATGAGGAAACTGAGGCCCACAGAAGTTGAGTGACTTGATCAAAAATCATACAGTCAGTATCTGAGTCAGGATTTAAATATCCGTAATGATCCTAAGAAATCAAGAAAAAGCTATTCATGTATCATAAACTCTGTATAAGAAGGTAAGAAAGGGTATAGCACATTTAACAAAGATTTCCATGCAAAATGGCTAATTCTCCTCATGCCTGGGACGCACCTCCTCTATCTATGCTTTAGAAAACAGAGTAGGCCCTTACCATCCCAGGAAGGAAGGAGAACAAGTAGGGAGGGAGGAAGGAATAGAATTTGGAACTCAAAACTTTAAAAAATGTTTAAAATTGTTTTAATATGTAATTGGGAAGAACATTTTTTTAAAAGAAAGATTTATTGGAATCCTTAGCTTCCTTTTCCAAGGCTCAGTACTGGGGCTGTCAGATTTACAAAGCTTTTCCTCATATCCCTAATTTTTGGTGTCCTTTCCTTCCTCAAATTCTCTTCTATTTTCTTAATCTGAATATATGTTGCAGCCCTCCTCCTTATGCCCATGTTCTCTGTCCTTCTTCCCCCAAGAATCTAAGTTACTTGCGGTTGAGGAGTTCTCATTCTTGTTTCTGTATTCTTCACAAGCACAACACTTTGTACTTAGCAGGTGCTTAATAATTACTTGTGGGACTGAACTAAATGGTTAAAACCATTTACTTGCCCCCAAAATTTGATTCCCTGAAATGATTGCTCCTTGTTGTGGGGTGTGTGATTTCTTTGAGCTTCTCTTGTGAGAAAGGCCCAAGACCAGGGCCCTATGTCCAGTTCTCATTCAATGTGAAGTTAGAGGGGAAATGATCGATTCTAAGGGAATAGCTCAACAGCCGGCCCTATGGTAAAGTGTTACCAATTTGGTTCCCTTCCCCTCCTAATGGAAATACAAAGTAATTGGCCGTACTTCATAATGAGAGACCAATCACTCTTATTTCCCTTGGGGCTCATCATAATAGCATTAAGTATGATGAACTCTTTCCATATTCAATTCCTGTGGATATATGCTGCGATTCCATAGGAAGTGTCTTGTAATTTGGCATTAATTAACGTCAATTAATATATGCAACTGCTAAGCTTCAGAATTAATTTCATTACTTTTCCTGCACAGATGTTTTCCTTGCCATAGGTAATTAGGACATTATGCTTCTCTTTTCAAGCATTCTCACCCTCTCCAACAGCTGCTGCTTTGAATAATGTAATAACCAGTTCCCCTTAAAGAAACTTAGTTGCGTATCTAGGAAGGGGGCAAAAGAAAGTCAAGCCAATTTTGGCTCTCCAATAACCAATGACCCAACTCAATCCCATTATGAATTTCAAGAGACTATTCTAATGTATTTTCCCTTCTTCTATTTATTTATTCATTTGTTTGTTGGTTTATCTATTAATTAATTTATTTACTTGAGGAGGGAGCTATACCGATACTGGAAAAGAAATGTTGGGGGAAAATATTTTCGTAGTGTTTCTAGTTTTTTTTTTTCAAAGTATCCCCAAAGATGCCAAAATTGCCTTGAAAACTGGAGAGAAAAACCACTTTGATACAGTCAGAGAGGAACATTGAACAAGGTCAGAAACCTGGATTTTGGTCCTAACCAGAGTAGTAATGAAAACCGGGTAACTTGGGTTGCGTCTAAAGACACTAAGGAAAGGTGATTTCAGGATCAATTTACTTTCTGGTATACCATTCCAATAGCATATTAACTTTGATCATCTTGGCTCCCTCACACAGGTCCAAACTGCCCCTCCCACTGAGCCAGGATCCCATTTTCATGGCATACCTTTCCTGGACTGCATACCTCCTGTACCATTGCAATAAGTGCAAGTGTGTGTAGGAGCCAATTCAAACCAGTTCTCCATAGATCTGATTGTTAAATTTTCAGGGTGAATATACACCTGGGAAATAGACAAATACTATAGCCCAAAACTAGATTTATTGTCTGGTTGATTGTCTAGACTCAAGAAAGCAATGGCAAAAAAAAGTTTTATTTATGTGGATTTAACTTAGAAGTGTGTCACAGATAACTAAGTTTTGTTTTCAGAGAGTCAGTTCTTAAACGTTCACTAGCATATCTCTGAGTGGGACTGCACCCGATGGGACTGCATCTAATAGGACAGTGACTGTCCATTCTCAGACTCCAGCTCAAGACTCAAATGAATCTATTCTAGGTGTCAGAATTTCTGGTTAAGACTCTAATCCCAATTTTGCCACAAACTAGGTCTGTGACTCTGTGCACAGACCTTCCCCTTTTGCGCCTATTTCTTCATCTATAAAATGATAAAGTTGGATTTAAATGATTCTCCAGGTCTTTCCCAGATATAAACTTCTATGATTGATGAAAAATTTCATTTTGGTTGTTATTGTTGTAGGAAATTTTTACTAAGACTATTCCCAGGCATACTAATTTTGAATGCAGAGAGACATTCAAAAGCTTAGGGGGTTCATTTACCAAACTTCTCTGCTTCAAATATATATATATATATGTATGTATCAATAGAGATCACTGTATAAGAAAACAAAAAGTCCCAGAATTTCTTTAGTTTTACACTTGGTGTGTGGGTATGTATATATACATACACAATATACATATATACATACATACATTCTTATATATACTGTATACAAAATAAACATTTTTAAATGTAGACACTTCTGGTATATGTTAGTATCTGTTCATTAAACTTATTTTCTAATTTACAGTAATTACAATAAATATTTTCAATTTAAAATGCATGTAAGAGAAAGATAGGAAAAGAGGAAGAGATAGAAAGGGAAAGGAAAAACCAGAAAAAGATAGATGGAGAGACAGAAAATACACACAGACTCACATATGCATATTTTACACACACATACGTACAAACAACACACCCAGTGGTTTCCTGGAGCCATCTTATACTGGGTCATGAGAGCCATTTGTTAAATTTTCAGTTTAAACATTTATTCCTAATAAATTGGCAAATGCTATAAACTGGGGCTTGAATTATGATTTTATTTGTTGTTCAGATTTAAGAAAGTGATGAAGAACATGTTAAGAATGCAAATTAAAAGTGTGTTGTAAAATATGTGTAAGCATGTGCACATACACACACATACAGAAACACTTGTGTGTACATACGTACATATGAGTTGGTTGTCAAATATTTACCAGCACACCACAGTGCGTATACACACATACAATGTATCTCTATATAATACACATATGCATGAGTATTATACACATGGATATACGTGCACATTTAATACATGTGTGCATATATGAGTGTATGTAGATGCATGTGTGTTGTGTGTGTACATGTGTGTAAAATGGCTGGAATACTCCATTAAAAGGGCATTGCAGTAGTACAGCAGGCAGGGATGAAGTCCTGAGTTATAATGATGGCTATGAATAGAGAGAAAGGGGCATATGCAAGAACTGTTGTGGAGGTAAAATTGACAAGACATGGCAACTGATTAAATATGTGACAGAGAGGTATAGGTTCTCTGACTCTGTTTTTTCATTAGTACATGTCAGGGGCATCATGATTTCTTTTTCCTCGTGCAGGGTATTTGCGTATGCATATGCTGCATAAGTTGGTATTCAATGCATGACAAGGGAGAAGTGAAACATAACACAGCTATCATACTTGGCCCTAATGGTATATGTGGCCTTTAAGATTCATACAAATTAACTGACCATTAAAGTTGGAAGGGACCTTAGAGATTATATATCCCTCCCCCTGCCTTCATTTTAACAGATGAGAAAATTGAATCCTTTTCACTTAAGATAAGGTCACAAGTGTCTTTAAGTATTTAGCCAGAATAACATTGTGTGATTATAAACGGACCCAAGGATGCTCCCACCCATCCAACTCCTCCTCAGTTTGATTATTTATACTGGAAATGCTCTTAATAGATCATAAAGTTTTTAATTCCAGTTGGACATTAGGCTGGAAATGCAAATATCCCCGAGGCACGAAGAGCACATGGCCCTAAGGTGCTATTGGATGATATTAGAGAACAGGCTGTGATTACAGGGGGTACAGAAGGTAGAACAAGAAAATGAGGGTAGAGACTTCCTAGGTGGGTGTGGAAAGCACATAGGAGAAGACAATGCAAGGGAGTGAAAATTAAAAAGGCTGGGGATACCAAAGCAAAACCTGACAAATTTGCAATTTTTGCAAAGGCCAGCCATGTAGGCACAATCTATAGTAATAAAGGACAAGTGGGGTAAATACTTTGCTATTGATTTGTATTGAGCTGTTTTTTTCCCCCACTGTAGAGATGGGCACATGGAAACCCAGAAAGGTGAGAATGGTAGAGTAGTTGAATTGGAAAATTTGCTGATGCAGTTTTCTACTCCAGGCTGCCTGGCCAAATCACCAGAAGCTGGAGAATGCATTTTCAAAAAGTCTCAACTGTGCAACCTTTTCCCTCCAAAACCTAGATATAAAATGTATGTGTTGGGGAGTGGGGGAGGAAGAGGAGGCACTAAGACTTGGGAACACCCAACGCAGCTTATAAACAAATCTCTCCCAAGAATCAGAAGGCTAAGGTGAATTAACCTCTCCAGCCTTCAGTTTCTCCCTCTCTAAAATTAGAAGTTGGACTAAATGATCTTTGTGATGGCTTCCAGCACTAAATCTTTCCACCATAACTTAGTATTTTATCTTTTCCAATTACATGTAAAGACAATTTTCGACATTGATTATTTGAAAGATTTTCAATTCCAAGTTTTCCTCCTTCCCTTCTTCCTTTCCCCCCCCTTCTCCCCAAGACAGCAAGCAATCTGCCATAGGCCATACATGTGCAATAATGTAAAACATATTTCAATATTACTCATGTCACAGCACTAAATCATAAAATCCTCCCAGATCAGGAATTCCATTATTACCCATTGTCCCTTCCAGATCCAGGAGCCTATGACCATGTAAGAATTGGGTAAAGACCCTGGAGATGGTCACCCTGGAAAAGAGAAGGTAGAGGAGATGGAAAAGTTGGGATGGGCTGAGTAGGGCAGGACTGATCTCTCTCCAAGAATTTGAAGGGCACTCGCATAGAAGGGAGATTAGACTTCTTGTTTTGCCCTGGAACTCTAAATGATAGAAGTTGCAAAATAGCAAATTTTGGCTTCAAGTCAGAAAAGAATTCCCTAATAATTAAATGGGGTGGGTACATTAGGAGATGAATGATTTGCCATGCATGGAACTCCATGAGTTTTCATTGGTTATCTTCTATGTAATTGTAATTCTTTCCCTCCTCATCTCTATCTCCTGACTTCCCCACTTCCTTGAAGTCTTAGTTAAAATCTCACCTTCTATAAGAAGACTATCTAATAAAAGATTAAGTGTAGTAAATGTTGGTTATTGATTTGTACTTTTCCCCATTGTAGAGATCGACATGTATAGGCCCAGGAAGGTGAGAAGGATAGAATACTTGAAGAGATTAAAAAGACATTCCCCAACCCCCTTAAGGCTAGCATCTTCCATTTGTTCATTATCTTTACTTCATCTTATATTTATCTTTTTTGTATTTAAGTGTCTCACATTCTTTCAAACCTCCATTAGACTGTAATCTCCTTGAGAGGAATGACTCTTTTTTTTTAACGTTTCTTATGTCCACAATGCTTAGCACAGTACCTGACATATAGTAGGTACTTAATGCTTACAAAGTGACGGATCAAGCACTAGGCATACGGAGCTTTCACTCTAACTGTGGAAATAGCTAGTATAGGAGAGTGGTGGTCAGGGTAGGGGGTTATTGGTAAATGAAGTCACCAGGATTCTGAGTGCAAAATAAGGCAGTCAACTAATGCACCCTCTGCAGAAAGCCTGGATGTTAGCATTCATTTGATTACAGTACGCAGAACAAGAGGAAGAGGTCTGGGAGTGGTGTTCAGTGGACAATGAGTAGGATAAAAAAGTATGGTCAGGTCCTGGGTCAGCTAGATCTAGTGAGGTCTCACTAATCAGGACAGGAAAAGCCTTCCTTAGATATTGAAGCAGAGTATAAATCACCACATATTGAGCATATTATAGAAAGGATTATTTTTTAGGTATGCTTTAGACTGGACAACTACTTTTTAGGTCACTTACAACTTGAAATTTCTGTGATTCTATCCTACCTCAAACAGGGTAACATTGAAAAAGGAATAGGAAGCCGTTGCCTTCTTTGACCTCTTTGCTAGTACTCAGGGAATCCGAATGTCCATACAATGACTTAGTTACCAATCAGCTAAAAGAATAATTGGATTAAATATTTTTAACAAATACTATTGATGAGGAGAAAGATAAAAGTATTTGGTGAGGGGGCAATATTTGGAAGGGGAGATAATAATAATAATGCTATATAATAGACATGATTATAAACTATATATCAATAATGGAAAGCAATAAAGCTAACAAGAGGATACCCATTATGAACCATGTTTAAAGGCTTAAGGAACACAAGACTTCTGTTAATCAACAAAATAATAACCATTTAATGAACATCTACTATGTACCTTACTTTATGCTAGATGGTGTGGAGATAATAAGACCCATAAATCTTAGGTCCTTGATTTTAAGTACCTTATAATCTACTTGGTACAACCTCTGCCTGCCTCAGGTTCCTCATCTATAAAAGGGATAATAAACGCACCTGCTTCTCAAGGTTGTTGTGAGGATGAAATGTGATAATATCCCTAAAGAACTTTGGAAGCCTTAAATTAGTGCAGTTAAAATTTCAGCTATTATGATTCTATTATTATTAGAGGAATGGGATAGTGCCGAGCATAGACCTGGACTAGGTAACAGGTGGATACAGCAGGTGGGAAAGTCTCCTGGGACAAAGTCCCTCTTCTCAAGGAGTTCAGTCTCTGCAAGAAGGGAGATTCATATATACAAAATAACTGGAGAAAAAAGAAAAAAGCAACTCTAAAATGAAAGAATCTCATTTCTTTCCAGGACTTGTCAGTCCCATATATTAAGTTCTCAAATCTCAACAATATTTACATCTATTAATTCCTTTCCCCCACCCCTTAATCAATATTAAATCATATAATCATAATCCTCATGAAGAAATTCCCCGTACATATCTAAATGACTGCATTTAATTTTTGTGAAGGTGTTGGGGTAGGAGTTGGGGGTGGGGGAGGTTAAGGTGAAAGAGTATATTGTTTTCATTGTGAAATGGAATATCTCTAAAGAGGAATATCATTCTGTACTGAGATAATCCTGAAGATGTTCTTACCCTGGAACATCTCTCTGCCCTTTGTCCCCCCTTTGTTTACTAATGGAACATCCTTTTGAAGAAGGGCCAGCCATTCCTCTCCCAGATCTGCTTCTCACTCCTTCTCTGGACTTCACTACTATGATCCCATTCAGGTAATTTATCCTCCCTTTTTATCTCCCCCCTTTCTAGGTCCCTTTTATGTATTGTCCACTCCCCCCCCCCCACTCCCCATCCCCATTAAAATGGAAGCTCCTTCAAGGACGAGGCCTATTTTTCTCTTTGCTTGAATTTTATCCTGAGGCTTAACACAGTGCCTGACACACTGAAAGCCTTTAATAAATCTCTGTTGGCTGACTGAAACATATCAAAATGATTTTGGGGCCTTTGAAGGCTGATAAACTAAAGAAACTTTTTTGAGAACCCCAAACCAAGTGAACGGAAAAATTAGGAGAACTGAGATTATTATATTTTCTCGTATTTTGGTAACTCTGTTCCCATACAAACGAAGGGACACATGAATACCATGGAAGATGGGAAACACATTGAACAGGTGAAGGAACTGAGTGACACTTTCTGAATTCACCCCCTTGTATACTTGGAGATATGAGAAAGAGTAGGGAGCAGCTTCTTTCATTAGGACTGGTTTGTGAAATTCCAGCTTGGGGTTTATTTCAAGAAATGTTTTTTGAATAAGGACTTCCAATGTTAAGTGGCAATAAAACCACAGGGTATAAACTTCCCCTTTGAAGGGTTGGTCCAATGAATCTCAGCAAGTGAAAGAGATTAGCAGCAGGGGAAGTTTAGGGAAGATTATTCAACTCAAGTAAAAGTACATGGGAATGAATAATTGTCGCCTATGATTCCCCAGCAATAATTGGCATCACTGCTCAAACACTTACAGATCCATTGGGCTCCTCATTGGAGAGGGAGTACTTAAAAAAAATTAAAGGAAGAAATTATAAAGTCCAAGCTATGTAACTAGGATGCTTGGAATCTACATATATGCCTATATTTACATAGACATATTCCAACTAAAAGCACTATACATTCATATATGTGCATATTCTTCTGTCTCACACATTTTCAAATCAGATTTCTTGCTTCCTTTTTTCCCCTGACCCAGAGAACAGGGCATTTTTACAGTTCTCATTTGTCAGTTTGCCTTTGGATAAACACTGGGCCCAATAGCAAATGTCACTTCCAATAAATATGATCAAAATCTTCTAATAATACTGCCCATGATGGATTATATCTGAGATTGCTCTTTTCAGCACACCTCCCTAGGCAGACAGGGAGTACAAGTAAGAGCAGCATCTCTGTCACAACAGCATCCTGCAAGACACACTGATTTCAAAGGACATCGAGCTTAGCAATAATTCTGCCTGTCTACAGACCACCCCATCATCCCAGGATGTGGGTGTGTGGAGTGAAGCAGGATATTCTCCAAATCCCCTAAAATTTAGGAGCTACAATATAAACTGTAATTAATCATAATGTTTAAATCAAAGGACAGGGGAATTCATAATTGAGTCAGCCTGAATTCTGAAGAGCAAATCCTGTGAAAGGATCAGAGATTTTGCAAGAGATTAAGTAGATGCTATAAGAGATTCTCATCATGGTCTCTAATTTCTGTTTTCTGGTAGTGGCATCTCTGTAAAGGCTGGGTTTCCATTAAGCAGACATGCTAAAAACTGATGTTCTATGGCTGAAATATTATCTTTGTTATTCATATTGAAATAATATACTTATGTGCATCAAGCATTCTTGCTCCTACTCCAAATATTTAAAGAGTTTCTTGGGTGGAGAAACAAAGAACAAATATTTATAAAGAAACCGGAAGGAGGGGAGAGACAATATAAAGATATTGGTATTCCAGAAGCAACTGGTCAGCCCCAAGCTTGATTTTGATAAATGCTCTCACAAATCCTGCCAACTGCATCCACTAACACCTTCCTCTTCTGACATCTCTACTCTCTCCTTCCCTGCTGCTTTTTTTTTTGCTCTTTCTCCTTCATCTGGAGCCAGTTATTGAACTTCTGATCTGTTGCCTTGGTGGTGGGGAGAGAGATACATTGTGAGGATGAAATTATCTTTATTCTTTTTTAACATATTAGTCAGGTATTGTGCTGAGATTCAATTCAGTTCAACAAATGTTTATTAAATATCTACTAGATTCCATTTTTCAATGGGTAGGTAATTTGAGAGGAGGGTTCTGGGTTTATGTTAACAGGGTTAACTTTTCAAATTAAATCCCTTTATTGGATTTCCACCCATGGTTAGTTTCTGAAGATGCTACCTTTGCAGAAAATAAAATAAATACAACTTGAAGTTGTATGCTTCATGCCTGATGCAATCTGAGCCAGCAGAGAGAGTCACATATTAACAATCTCTCTGCCAAATGAGAAAAGAATATGACTAAGGTGAGAAGGCCCTGCAGATCATTGGGAGGGAGGGACCTGTGTTCTTGGGATATTCAGATTTGTGTATTACATATCAGAAGACATAGGATGGAAGTCCTTGGTGCACTAGAAATATTAGAAGTAATTTCTCAAGCAAGTAGTAGAAAACTGAGTGGGGGGAAGAGGGGACAAGGAGGGAAAGGGTGACAAATCATTCCTGGTCCTCTGAATTTGAAATAAGCCAAAGGAACAGAAATTGAAAACAGGAAGCATGCATTCAGATAACTTTAGGGTTGTAGGCCTTCCAGAAATAATATATGACATTAAAAAAAATTAACACAGTCTCGTAGAGGTAAAAAAAAATAAGAATACTACACACAGTTTTAAAATACAGAGAACTAAGTACTAACTAATTGAATCCACTGCTCATCATTAGAAAAAAAAAGTCCATGTTTGAAATTTAAAGGTATATAGTGTTGAAGTTTCTAAATTTTAATGCAAACAAATACATTTTACAAGCAGCCAAGAGAAATTAAATTGTTTATTAGGGAATATCAATTGGAATGACTCAGGATTACTCTACTGCTATAGCAAAGGAGAGAATATACTCCAGCAAGCAATGAAGTTCAAGTTTCAACCCAAAATACCATATACAGCAAGTCTGGGACTAATATCCAATGGCAACGGTGGATATTCCTAAAGAAAAAAAAAGTGTTTCTGGCATTTATTCAAACCAATCAAACAAAAGTTATCAGGAAACTCAACTTGCAAAAAAATCCAACAAAAAGCCCCAAAGAAAGTTAAATACAATTATAAACAAAAAGAGTAAGAAATAAAATAATTTTTTACATCTTACTGTGCTAATATTTAGAAAAATAAAGTGGCTTGAAGAATAAAGAAACAAAGAGAGATGATCAAGGGAACAAAAGGATGTAAGAGGCTAAATATTTTAAGTGATCTTAAAAAGCCAAGAAAAGGCAAGGAGAAAGAATAGAATTAATATCAGTTGACTAAGTCCCGTACTCCCCAACACAACAATTGATATCTTTTGTGGTAGGGCATAACACAATAGAAAGTCATTTAAGCAGGGGAAAAGGGCAACAAGAGGCAGTGTAGGTAAATAAAGAAAGGATAATAATTTAAACAAGTATAGGTAATCAGGGAAACAAGGAAAAATGGAGTCAGAGTAATATGGGTAAGGGTTTAAGGTTGGGGGTTAGAGATAAATTATAGGTCTCATCTCAAAAGGAAAAATTAAATTGTGTCATTAAAGAACCCTCTCATTGAGAGAAAAGATACTCTTTGATGATAGAAAGAAGCCTTATCATCAAGGAAAAAGGAGATAATATTAGATAAAATAATTAGATAATATTAGATAAACATATCTGAACAAAGGTTAGACTTCCAAGGATTGCATCACATCTAAAGAAAAGGTATAAATCAGACTCTGCGTCAAGCAGCAGAGATGATGTAGAGGGAACCATGACAGAATAAATTGGCCATAGGAACAGAGAGGAATCAATCTAAGGGCAAGAGCTAGGACCAGGTCTCATTATTCAAAATACAGAACAAGCCTTACTACAAAATATTGCTTCTTTCATTAATGGTTATTTCTGTGAGTGAGGCCCAGAAGCATCCAAAAGAAAATAAAACACAAAGGAGGAAGAGAGGAAGAGTTATCTATAAGTACATTAGCACAGAAATAGGATGGAGGAGGGAAAAGAAAAGAGGTACTCTAAAAGATTATACACACAGTCTGCATGTATGTATATACATATACATATATACATACAAAAGAGAGAAAGAGAGCATGCACATGCACGTGCACTTAGGGTAGGTACATGTAAGAGCATAAACCACAAAAGAGAGGAAATATTTCATAAGAATAAAGAGGAGGACAAAATAAATGTAAATGCATTAGAAAACATGCCACATAAGGCTATTACTTCAAGGGGTGAGACAGCATGGATTTCAACTTATACATTTTCCTGGTTGGAGAAATGAAAGAGTCAAAAGATGGTAAGCAAATAGAGGTAGGAAAGAAGGAAGGAAGGAAGGAAGGAAGGAAGGAAGGAAGGAAGGAAGGAAGGAAGGAAGGAAGGAAGGAAGGAAAGAAGGACTTAAATCAACTTAAGGAATTTAGGACTAGAATAAATAGCAGGAGAGGAAAATGGAGAAGAAAAGAGAAAGTGACAACAGCTTAACATCAAATTAATGTAGGCAAAACTCATTACTGAGACATAGCATTGACTTAAATGAATAAAGAGGTTTAAAAAATACGCATACATACATAAGATGTAAATGGAGGATAATATAAACCTAACAATAATAACTTTAATGTAAATGGATTAAAGTCCAATGAAAAGAAAAACAATTACAAATCGAATAAGAGAATAAAATGCAATAATTTTCTGCATATAAGAAACACATCTTTTAAAAGATACATATGGAATAAAAATGAAAGGCTGGGACAAAATGCATTATATATCAGGTGATTGCAAAAAGCAGAGACTCTACTTATATTATTGGAGAAAAAACAATATCAATAGAGATAAACAGAAACTATAATATGCTAAAAAGTACAACAATGGAAAAAATCTATGGGTATGCACTAAATTAAACACTAAACAGATATGCACTAAATTGTATAGTATTCCAATTTATAACAAAGAAGATAATTTGCAAAAAAACAAAAAAAAGGATATGGTAAATAACAATGATACAGAATTCATTTCTCAGAGCTAGATAGTCTTAGAAAAAGATAAACAAAGGGAATACATCAAAATGGATAGTTGGAAAATTTGATTTGAACTATTTCTGAAACATTTAAAATAACCATTAAAATTACCTTATAAAGCTAGACAAAAGTAGTAAAATTTACTTGAGGGAATAATTTTAAAATACTTATTTCTCAAAATAACATGCTACCTTTACAAAAATAAAATGTCAACTTCCAAAGAAGTTATAAATCAATATAAAAGGCCCTTTTTGTATCTGTAGTATTTAGCACAGTACCTGGCATATAGTAGATGCTTAATAAATGCTTGATAACGTGAATTGAAATACTAAAATATCATCTATAGACCATAACACAATAAAAATAAATGACAGAGAACATAAGCAAAAGGACATACATGAACGGAGAATGAGTAACGATATTTTGAAAAATGAGTATATCAAAGAATAAATCATTGAAACAAGAGCTATATGAAATGTAGGAAGATAAGTACATTAGAACATTGTTGGTGGAGCTGTGAATAAGGACAAATGTTTTGGAAAGCAATTTGGAAATATGAAAATAAAGTGACTAAAGTATCTATAACCTTTGATCCTGAGATTCTTCTGTGAGGATTATACACCAAAAGAGTTCATTTATGAGAAAAATTCCCCACATACAACAAAATATTTATAGCAGCAGTTTTTATGATGGTAAAGAACTGGAAACAAAGAAGACACCCACTGAGTATGGAATGGCTAAATTAAGTATGTTAAATTAATATAATGGAATGTTACTGTACTCTAAGAAATGATGCATGGAAAATGCCATATTATCTGATGGAAAGTGGAGTAAAGAGAGCCAAGAAAACAATATACAGTAGTAAATGGAAAGAACAACCATAAAATGATCAAAAGGTGATGCTGAAAAATTCATAGGACAAGAATAGCTACAAAAAAGATGTATGCAAAGACACTACACCACACACTTTGGTAGAGTGGAGAGACGTATCAGTCTGATATACAGTACATATTTTTAGATTTTTAATTGCACTGATCAGTCTTGCTCATTTTTTTCTCTTCTTTATATCTTGAAAAATATTATTTGTTATGTATGGGATGGCTCTTCTGAAGGGGAGAAAAGGAGGTATACTGAGAGAAAATATTGCTTTATTAAAAACAAATTATGTCAATAATGATTTATTTTTAAAAGAACTATGTGCAAAAGAATGATAATTAGAAAATATACCATAATACTGAATATGTAGCTAAAGAATCTCTCAGAGGAAAAACCGTATTTCTGAAAAGATGCATTAACAAAATTGAAAAAGAGTGAATTAATGACCTGAAAATGCAATTTTAAAGTCACAGAATCAACATATTAAAAATATGCAAGAAAGGGGAACTATTGAAAGTTAGAGAAAAAGAAACAATAGGAATAAAAATACTAGAGAACTGATAAATAAAACTAAATGATGATTCACTGAAAAGACTTAAAAAATCCATAAACTTTTAACTAATCTGATAAAGAAGGAAAATGAGAATACCAAAAATAAAACTTGAATGAGATTAATTCACACAAAAAAAAAACAGAAAAGATATGAAAATGTTATCCAGACCCATTAAAATATGATAGCAGGACAGAAAACTTGAAGGGAAAAAAATGATTATCTATAAAAATATAAATTACCCAAAATAACAAACATGAAATTCTTATCTTTATCACCCCATCTCCTAAAATGAAAATCAAAGGGTCATAAAGCAACTACCAGATGAGGGGAAAAAAGCCCTTAGTACAGATGGATTTAAAGATAAATTACATCAAAAGTTTAAAGAGTGATTGATAACTACACTACACAATTATTTTTCTCAAATTTTTTCTAAAAATTACTTTTATTAGACAAGTATAGCTCTAATATTTAAATCAAAGAAGGATAAATCAAAAAAAGAGTACTAGAGACCAGTATTACTAAAGATTTTTAATGCAAAAAATTTTTAATAAAATATTAGCAAAAGGACTACAAAAATGTAGCCAAAAATTGTTCACCATAACAAAACTGAATTTACACCAGTGATAATTTTTATAATTACAGGAAAATAATAAATGTGATTAATTCTATTAAAAACAAAGACAAGACCAAATTATTATATTATTAGATACAGAAAAGGCTTTGACAATTTACCATTATCTATCCAAAAATCCCTGAAACATATACTTAGAAAAAGGTCATTTAAAGATAACATTCTATAACTAAAACCAAATCTTAGCATTATTTGAAACAATAAAAACATTCTCCAAAATACAAGAATAAATCAGTGATTCCTTCTCTTCTCATTTTTTGGCACTTCTGGTAATGCTAGTAATAAGGAGACAGGAGAAAGAAATCAGTGGCATAAATACTGACAAGTGTGATGGGTGAAACCTGAAATAACTGAGGAAACAAAGGTTTGAGCTCCTAAACATAACAATTTATTAAGTGATGCATGCCAATTGTATAACAAATCAGGAACAGGACTCCACAGGTTGGCATTGGACCCCAAATACAGAGGTAGAAAGATTTTTATACATTAAAATAAAAAAAAAGGATACAAGGTCAGGTAATCCAAGTTTCTGTTTAGAGAAAATATTGGGGCTTTCTGAGTTAGAAGGGGAAAAACAAACAGGTATGACTACCTAAAGTTAGAAAAAGAAGTGTCCCACTCTCCCCCAACTGTCTGTATTCAATCAAAGGAGCAAGGAAACAGTATCCGATTGATCATTACAGGGCCAGTTTTCAGATAAGACATATGGGTTGTTTGAACTGTATAACTGTGAGAAAGTACCTTGCATAAATCCTTGGATTTGACTGGGTTTCTGATCAACATATAACCTACATCCTTAGTTCAGTGTCCTTAAGCAACAGGCAGAGGTGGTCCAGCTTCCCAGTGAAATAGGCCTTGGTTCAAGCAACACAATGAAATTTTCTCATGATTCCCATAACTGAATAAAGTTTTCTCACAGGACAGAAACTAGAGTAGATCCATAATAGAATAGAAGGAGAACTCAGCTGTATCCAAAGCACAGTCACAATACAGTCACAGGTTCACACAATTCGCACCATTCCCTCACAAGAAAGAGAGGAAAAAAAATATCCCCACTTGTAGATGAAATGTTAACTTACTTAGAAAATCACTGAGAACCATCAATAGATCAAAATGATATAATTATTAATTTTGATAAGGCAGCAGGATACAAAGCAATACAAAAATACAATAAATCAGAATTGACCAAAAGAAAAATGCAATTCAAAATAATTTCCAAGTATGTAAAATGCATATTAGTCTAGAACATGTATAAATACAAGTATAAAAATACTCTTTACAATAATGAAGGGAGACAACAAAATTATGAATTATGGTTGAATTCTACCAATATAAAATATATGACTATTCTATCTAAATTGATTTACAGATCTTCTTTGATATTGATCAAAGTATCTAAAGCCATTTTAGAGCACTAGAAAAAAAATTGCTGTCAATTCATAGGGGAAAAAAAGCCCAGAAATTTAAGAGAAATAACAAAAAAAATAGCAATGAATACCAATTCCAGAGCTCAAACTATATTATAAATCAATAATCATCAATCTCTTTGGTATTAGTTTACAAACAGAAAAGTAGATGAACAAGAATCAGAAACAATTTAATCCAATAATGCAGTGTTTTGTTTTGTTTTTTCAAAAACAAAGAAGACAAACTACTTAAGAAATGATTCAATAAGTTCCATTCAAAAGAGTGGAAGTGAGTTTGGCAAAAATCAAGTTTATAGCAATATCTTATACTATATAGAACAAAAAGTTCCTGATGGATACCTGACTTAAATATAAAAGGTCATATCATTAAAAGAAATTAGAGGAAAATGAGATGAAGTGTCCCTCATAACTAATTTGAGAAAAAAAATACTTAACCCAACAAGGGATAGAGAGAATCCAAAATCAACAACAACAAAAACAACAACTTATAATTGCCTAAGTTAATTTTCCTTAACTGAAACCAAAATGTTGCCAAAATAGGAAAAGGGAATCAATATATTAAATATAACTGAAAAAGCCTAATATATATACATATATAGAGAGAGATGCACATATATCTGTGTATACATATATGCACATATGCACATATATATGTATATGAATATATGCATATATACATATTTGTGCGCATATACATATGCATCCATATGTGTATATGTATATACATGTGTATATGTGTATGTGTATATGTGTATAAGTGTATGGAATTTACATAAACAAGTAAAACCAACAGCCACATATATTGTAAAAACATATCCATAAACATTTCTCAAAAATTGAAGTATAAATTATTAACACAAATATAAAATATTCTTGGACCTGTGAAATAAAATCATATAGCCTCTAGCAATAAGGATCTGCAGTTATCCTGAAATTTATAACCTTGGAGAGCTACATGTGTGTATACTGTGAAGGTTAATGACTTTCCTAGGACAAAGAAGTCATGTGTCAGAGGCATGACATGGACCCAGGTCTTGCTGACATTAAGGTCATCTCTCTCTGGCATAAATAGATCACTCCCCAAAGCCCATACATGGCTATTTCATGTCTTCAAGCATTCCTGTAAGTCTTTTGTGTTGATACTGACCTTCAGTGCTTTGAAGAATAACATAAGTGGTTGCCCTTCTGAGAAAGGGAAGTACTTTCCAGTTTGTTCATTGAATGTTCCAGGGTACATGAAGAAACAGTCTCAGATGCTAAAGAACCTGACCTGTCATGGAGTCTTCAGATTCAATAGACTCTTTCTGAAGCAAAGTTAATACAGAAAATTTCTTCTCCTTTACTTTTTCTATCATCTAGAACAAAGAGATATCCATGAAATTGTTCATGATCCTGATCTTTCCACTTGGGCTTTTCACTCATTTGTAAAGACTCTTCCTTTTGTCAACTCTAACTATAACTATTGCTTTGGTGGTGTATTGTGATCACTATAAACTTCTTCTAAACTTCCCACCAGTGCTCTTCTTTTCTTCAGAGGATTTCAAGGAGCTATAGACCTTTGAGATGGAGAAATTATTTTGGATGGGGAGAATATTTGGAGTTTTTTATGGATCTTTAGCCTGGAGAGGGGTGAAGTAGGGTAGGAAGAAAAACCACAACAACAACAAACTAGAAACAAAGTAGGTACCAATCAAATGGATGATAGTAAAACAAATTTTGGTAAATTAATGTAATTGTATATCATTGCAATCTAAGAAGTGATGAATATGAGAAATTCAGAGAAACACAGGAAGATTTGTATGAAGTAATGCACTGTGAAATAAGTAGAACCAAGTAAACAATATTCACAGTGAAAACAATGTAAATTAAGAGACTAGTTAGATTAATATGTACAATGATAATGACCAATCTTTGCCCTGGAGAGGCAGTGTGGAGGGGGGGAACATATTTTTTTCTTGTCATTAGAATGGAGAGTGATTACAAATCTGGAATATCGCATATGTGGTCAGATGAGGTCCATGTATCAGTCAGCTTTGCTTAATTTTATACTTCCCCTTATTTATAAGGAAAAAACTCACTTGCTAGTGAAAGAAAGGAGTATTGAATGTAAATTAAAAGCAAAATACATCAAAGGAATAAAATAAAATTAGTGTGAATCACAAGGTCATAGGTTTAAAGTTGGAAAGGACATTAGAAGTCATAGGATTATCTAGTTCAATATTTTCATTATACACTTGAAGAAAGTGAGGCTTAGAATGGTTAAATGACTTTGTCAAGTTGACCCAAATATCAAGGTAGAATTGGGATTTAAACCCAGGTTTTCTGGCTTCAAATCCAGCATTCATTTCTCTAGGTTCTGACTCTAAAGCATGTGATTCCTCCAACTCAGAAATTCTTTAAAATTTCCTTCTATGGTGTGAGGAGAACATTTATACTAGTAAAAGTTATGCAGCTTTCATAAACCACACAAAATAAAGTTGGGTACTGTGCTAAAATGTCTACTATATGATGACATGGGAGAATCACACCAAGTACATCCACCACAGGGGAACAAAAATCCATACAAGATACAAGATGGGGACAATACACACATATGGAGAAAGAAAATAACATACAGGGCAGGAGAGGGCACTGTTTCAAAGATCATTCCTTTCCCTGATTCAAAAAAATATAGCCATAAAAACTCCTAGTTTCCTTCTCTTTAAACTAGGATAAGGAGATCCATCCATATGACCATTTCACAAATTAATCCAGGTTAACTCAATCTGAATTTGCCAGAAAACAAACCTACTCCCCAAGGGAGGGAGAAAAGTGAACCTTTATAAAAGTATAAAGCATGTGTGTACAGTATTGAAAAGTGTGAAAAGTAGAAAGTGTTTGTACACTTGAACAGCATACCTACCCCTCTCCCCCATAGGATCACAGATTTTGAGGTGCAAGGCACTTGAACACCCATCTACTCCAACCCTGTCATTTTACAAATGTAGCTATGTGACTTAGTCAAGGTCTCATGAGTACTTCATCAGAATGTAAACTGCTAGAGGGACATGCTGGTTTCCTTTTTCTTAGTAGCTTAGTAAATCATAAATAAACTGGCAGACTCTTTCCCTTGACTATGGGTGCCTTGAAGCTGGTCTTATGAGTCAAACAACTCCTCACACTTCGCAAAAAACACCATTGGACCAAGATTTAAGCATACTAAAGCACTGTCATTTAAAGCATCAGTTCAAGCCATTCCTTTATGTTAGTCTTTTTACCATACCTTTCTCTCCTTCCTTCTGATAACTTGGAAAAATGGACTGAATTTATAAAAATACTTTGCATATTATGTAGTACTTTATATATTAAATAGTTGTTTGTTCAGAAGCCTATGAGTTAAGAAATAGGGGTATTACTCAATCTCCATTTCATAGATTAGGAAACTGAAGACCAGAGAGGTTAAATATCTTCTCCCATGTCATACAACAGGTGAGTGGTAGGGGCTAGGTTCAAACCCAAGTCTTCTGTCTCCAAGGCCATTGTTCTTTCCACTACCCCTCCCTCTCCCTCTATTGTCTTTTTTAAAACTATTTTTATTAATTAATCTATTTAATTTTAGTTTATAATATTCAGTTCCTCAAGTTTATGAGTTCCAAATTTTCTCCCCCTCCCTCTCTTACCCCCTCCCCACCCAAGACAGCATGCAATCCGACAAAGGTTCTACATATACCTTCGCACTAAACATATTTTTACAATAGTCAAGTTGTAAAGAACTATAACCAGTGGAATGAACCATGAGAAAGAAGAAACAAAACAGAAGCAAAAACAAACAAAAAAAGGGGGAGAGAGAGAGAACAAACAGTTTGCTTCAATCTGCGTTCAGGCTCCCTAATTCTTTCTCTGGATGCGAATCACTTTTTCCATCATGAATCTTTTGGAGCTGTCTTAGAACCTACCCACCTACTTACCTACCTACCTAAATTCCTTCCTTCCTTCCTTTCTCCCTCCTTCTCTCCCTTTCTTCTTCCTTCATTCCTTTCTTCCTTCCTCCCTCTCTCCTTTCCTTTCTTTTTCCTTCATTCCTTTCTTTCCTTCATTCTTTCCCTCCTTCCTTCCTTCTCTCTTTCTCTCTTCCTTTCTTTCTCTCCTTCCCACCCTAGAACTTCACCTCCTATTGCTGCTTTCCTAGTTCACCTCAGAAGAAGAACATTAGATGTAGTGAATCAGATGAAAAGCAAGAGGCAAGGAGGAGGAAGAAAAGAAAAATAACCTTGTGAATCCCTACAAAGAAAAACTGGGCACTGAATTAAGAAGGCTGGTAGAAAAACTTATTTTGCGTAATGTAAAATTCATGTATCGAAGTGAACCCCTCTGTGAGTCTGAGTTACTAACACTCAGATAACTTAAATAACTCCATGTGGGTAGTTGTCTCTCTACTGCCCAAGAAAGTTGTTTACAAAGTGGGTAGGGGTAGAGGTATCTAAATTGAGGCCCTACTATTATCACAAGAAAAATCAGGATTTGTAAAAATGGGGAAACAAATTCATGCCCAAGTGAGTTAAAAGTTCACCACAATAATTTCCCCAAAATAGACTGTTTCATATAATATAATAGTGTATTTTGGGGTACTTACGACCATCCACAGTCCTGGCTTCCAGATGTACAAGGTCTGGTTCCCTGTTTGACCTCATCACTGACCTGAAAGGGAGATACATAGACATCAACTTAAAACAACAAAAATTGTCCCATGCCTGGACTATACAACCTTCATATCTCCACCTACCTCTTAGAATCTTTAGCTTAGGTTTCTTTCAATGGAAAGCTTTTTTTCCCCTAATACCCCAAGCTTTTAGTGATCTCTCCCTCCACAGATTATCTCATATTTACTTATCTATATTCATGTTGTCTCCCACTGGGATATAAAATGCTTGAGGGCCCAGATTCCCAGGTCCTTTATTTTGTCTTTGACTCTAGTTTACTTTTGTTATACAGTTATGTCATACAATTGTTTCAGTCATGTTCGACTCTTTGCTACCCCAATCTCGGGTTTTCTAAACAAAAGCACTAGAGTAGTTTGCCATTTTTTTTAACTCCAGCTCATTTTACGGATGAGAAAACTGAGGCAAATAGTGTTAAGTGACTTGCCCAGTCACATACCTAGTAAATATCTGAGGATGAATTTGAACGCAAGTGTTCTTAACTCCAGGGCTAGCATTCACTTTACTGTGCACCTAGCTACCAAATTGACTTGAAATAGAAAATTAATGCAATGATCACCACATTGATCATTCTTGTCTTATCATTTCATCTAACAGCCAGGTCTCCTCCCTCTTGGTCACTATTTGCATATTTGTTTTTACAATGCTACCCCATATTACCTCTTAACTGATTCACTTTCCTATTGCTTTGTCTATGGTAAGGTGCCCTTGTGCATGTGTGCCCATGCATGCACACACACACACACACACACACACACATACACACAAAGGTATGAATGTATTTTATGGCCTGCTTTTTTTCAGACAAGGGAGCTGAGGCTCAAAGTCATTACATAATTTCCCCAAGGTCCCACAATGTATAAATGGCAGAGCCAAGATCTGTTAGTCTGTCTATATCCATGCCCAGTGCTATGTTGAGCAACTTGCTCCACCCCCACTTCCATTCATTCAGTGTCACCTGACAGATAAAACAAATGTTTGGTGGTACCACCTCCTTTATAAAACATCATCATCAGGGTTTGGCTTCTCACATTTGTTTATTTTTCCTCATTTCCTGGAGAAATACTAAGTATTCTATGGTTCACATTTCCTCAGAAATGGAGAGAAAAAAAAAAGTTTGTGATTCCCTTAAATAGGTAGGAGGAAAATTTTGACCCTTTAATACCATTAGAATCTGTTCTGGTTACAGGCTGGACCATAAAGTGGCTTTTTTAAAAGCGCTATCACTTGATCCCAATGCTCTGGCTGGTGTTGGTCAGAGGCACGGACTATTTCCAAAGTTTCCACTTGCAGAAAAGCTGATCGATTGGATCCATTGTTGATCTCTCTAGACAAGACCTCAGCTATCCATCAGCATCAGAGAAGAAAAGAAGTCTGCCTGACATCCCTCATGCTGACAAGCGCGGTAGTTAACTCCTGTTATGTGAGAGCTTCCAGGGGGAGGCAGTGGGTTCCTGGCTTCCTTTTGAAATCTATAGCTTCTGGCCTCCTAATTAGTGTTGCCTCCCACATGCAGAGACTACTCTCTGCCTCAAAATAGTGTCTAACTCTCAGGAAAAAAAGATGTGGAGAAGTTCATGCTTGAAAATCATCCGTTTAGATTTCTATCAACAGGTGGCCCACACAGTCTTGGGAGGGGTACAGAGCTAGGATGGATTCAGCATCTTCCATTACTATAATCACAGCCCTACAGGCTCAGGTCTCCTCAAAAACTTAAAAAATAAAGGCCATGGGTACGATTTGTCTGTTCCCTTATCTCCAGGAGAGCTTATTGTAATGCCTTTGCATATAATGAGCTTTTAGTTAATGTAACCTACTAACTTAAGGGGGAGTATGACATCATTAAAGTCCTGGGTTCAAGTACCAGCTCCAAGACTTAACTGGTGTTTGACTGCAGACAAGTCAGAACGTCTTTGAGCCTCCATTTCTTCATCTATTTAGTGCAGTAAGATCTGCGCTACCTATCGAACATCTAAGATTGTTGTGGGTAATTGCTTTGTAAAGTGATGTATTAAAATGGGTTACTTTTATTATCATAGGATCATAGCTGGCAGGCACTGGAGGTCATTAAGTCCAACAGCATCATTTTACATATGAGGAGATTAAGACTCACAGACTTCCTTATCAAGGATCACTTAGCTAGAAAGTCTGAGACAGGATTTGAACCCAGCTCAAACTCTCTATCCACTACACCATGCTGATAAGAGCTATTTGACATGACTTAGAATCGTGTCTCCATAGTCACAATAGCCATATCACTCCAACTTCATAGGGCTTTCCAAACTAGTTACATGAAAATTATCTTATTTAATCCACAAGAGCATTTAATGCTTTGAAGTACAAGCAACAGGGTGTAGTGGATAGAATTCTGCACTTAAAGTGATAAAAAGCTGTTTTTAATCTTACTAGTTCAGTGATAAAGCAAATAGAAGGTGACGTAGATAGAGTACCAGGCCTCAAATCAGGAAGACTCATCTTCTTGAGTTCAGATTTGGCCGCAGACATTTATTAGCTCTGTGACCCTCGGAAAAGTCATTCAACTCTGTTTGCCTCAGTTTCCTTAGCTGTAAAATGAGCTGGAGAAGGAAATAGCAAACTACTCCAGGATCTTTGCCAAGAAAAACCCAAATGAGGTCATGAAAAGTCATGAAAAACCCTTTCACAAGGGTGAAAAGCTGAGTAACCATCTAAGTGCTTCAAGAAATTTCCTAAGATACTGGAAGTCATAGTGAGTTTGTGATCTGAACAGGTACAAGGAATTCTCATGAGAGGTATTCTCCACAGTTAAGAAATCATAGGCACATGTATATATGTACGTATGCGTGTGTGTATATGTATATATATACATATATATTTCCAACTCTAAACACACATACACACATGTATCAAACTTAGGATCTTATAGCAGCTGCTAATATATACATGGATGCATGTATTCAGAGTTGGAAGGATCACTAGAGGTCATTAAGTCCAATGCCGTGATTTTACAGATGAGGAAACAGGCCTGGAGAAATTAGGTGCCTTACATAGTAAGGTCACATAGTAAGAGATGAGGTCTCCATCAAACTCAGGTTCTCTGACTCCAAATACAGTACCCTTTCTATTATACTTTGCTCACTCTCTTATGTTTTGTATTATATGAAGTATTATATGATGTTTCACATAATAATAAATATAATATGCAGTATTATATGAGCAGAAAGCATTATCCTCTCAATTTTGCTGATGAATTCAACACAGAATGGTTGTGATTTCTTTTCAAGGTCACGCAATGATTTATTAAAAATTAAAATATCAAATATCCATGTGATACTTAAAGGTTTGCAAAGTACTTTACAAATATTATCTCATTTTTTATGACGAAAATCATGAGAGGTAGGTGTTATTATTATCCCCATTTTACAGATGAGGAAATTGAAATGGGCAGAAGTCAAGTGACTTCTCCAAGGTCACACAGTTAGCAGTTCCTGTCTGAAACAGGATTTGAATTTAGTTGCCCCTCACTTAAAGGACAGTTCTCTATCCCCTGTACCACCGAGTTGCAAATTATCTACTAAGTATCATTATTATCTATTATTAGTACTTAAGGGAACTTTTATTAAGTGTCCAGTATATGCCAGGAACTGGCATATATATGCCTAGGTGCTATGGGGCACAAAGATACAAAATGATGTTTTCCTTGTGGGAACTCACATGCTATTAGGTATGTAGACAAATAGAACACGTATGTAGACAAATAGAACAAAAAGTATTCAGAATATAGTAATAGCAAAGGAGTTCCCTTTCCCATCAGGAAGAAGAGCACATTGAATTACATTATGATCTCTTTCAGCTGTGAAGCCTATAATCCTATGTAGTAGGAGTTTGAGAAAAGATTGTATAATGAGAACCGTGAAAGAAGGTGTCATTGACTGGGGTTAACTCAGTCTGGCCCCTTGGCAGTTTAGATCTGCAATCAGCAATTAACAAATGGAAGTTTACTTAGCCATATCTTAGAGATGATATTCAACAAGGATATAGTGCTTAACACAGATAGACAAGGCCCCGTCCTGAAAATGGTCTGATCATCAAAAGAGGATGTGGTAACTCCTCTGGCCTTTTTTCATGGGACAAGTCTGGAGAGATCCTACCTCAAGTAGGTGGGACTTTTCTTGCCCTTAAGTGAATCACCAGTCCAGCAAGCTGTCTCAACAGCATAACTTGAGCCTTAACTTCCTGATCCAATCAAGTCTTGGGAATAGCTTCTTTGTCTTTTAGGGAAAGAACTAGGAGAATGGATCAATGGTAAATAAAGATCCTATCACAAGATGTTATGTGTGATAGAGAGTCTAACATTCTAGCCTACAGCACTCAAGTCTCCCCACAGTCCTGACAAGGTATGTTGCTAAAAAGGAGATCACAAGACCCTGTTAAATAAAGTTTCATCATTTGAGGCAGGTTGTTTTCCCGGTTAATCACTAAAGGCAACAATATATTTCTTCAACACATTTTTCCTTAGTGCCACCTATGTTCAGAACACTTTATTTTGTATGGAAGGAGACACAATAAAGGGGGAAACACCACTGGAATCCTCACAGAGCTTGGGGGAAATAAAATACATACTTAGGAAATTACAAAACAGAATCATAGGATTATGACTTTAGAGCTGAAGGGGCCCTCAGAGTTCATCTATTCTAATGATCTTGTTACACAGCTTAGGAAACTCCCACCCAAAATGGGATTTGATTCCCTATCTTCTGATTTAAGAGCCAGAATTCTTCCCACCGTACCATATTGTCACATAACTACTGTCACTCCTTTTCTCTTTCCCCATCAAGGAAAAGAAAAAAAAAGAATCTGCTCTAGAAGTACAGAGACAGAAGATATGACTTCTGGTTGACAAATGTGAAATACTTCCCCAATTCCTTTTTATCCGTATCCTATATGTCTAAATGTCTAAGATTATAAGAGGAGGAGTTCACAGTTACAGGTTATTTTGGAATAATTGATGATTGTGAAAGGGAAGTCTACAAAAAAGTCACAAACAAGATTTAAAAAATAATAATAATAACAACCACGCTCAGAAATATACTACATTGGTAATGTCAGCTATGCGACTTCGGGATTTTTAAAATATAATCAGCCAAATGCAGTCTTTGTAGATGTATTCTACAGAGAGGCTCAGAAATGTCACCAGTTTATCATTCTTGTGGCATTTTGTCTCAGTTTAGACTAGTTTAATGTAGTGCTTAATAAATGCTGTGAAGTCAAAAAATGTCCTGATGCTGATAAGTGCAGAGCAAGTATTAAAAAATAAACACTGTGACAGAACAGAAGCTGGTTATTCAGATTTAGAATTCCTAGCTAATGACATTCATAGGAAGCAGAAAGGATTGCAGGGTGAGAGCACCTTGAATTCCAGTTTTCCTACTTATTACCAATGAAAGGGATAGTCTCTTAGGCCCTGTCCACAAATGGAGCAAATATTAGCAATTTTTGGCCTTCTGGTGCCTAGCAGTTTTCTGTGCTCTTAAGTAGAACATATGGTCCTAAAGAAAATAAGCAATATACCTGACTTTCTCCTCCTTTGACTTGGAAGAGATTATACTGGTCATCTTACTCCAGTGCCCTGATCCCCCATGCCCATATATCCAAAGAATGTTCTATGTGAATGCACAATAGGTATTATTCTTTGGTGGAGCCACTGCCCCACTACCCATCTAAAGGATCTAAGCTAGACAACCTAGAAGAAAACCTATTTTCTCTAACTTACGGTGAACCCCATACATCTGGATGTCTCCTTTTTTTCTTTTCTTTTTTTTGAGACAACTGGGATTAGGTGACTTACCCAAGTTTACACAGTAGTAAGTGTGTATGTATCTAAGGCCAGATTTTAATGGTCCTCCTGACTCCAGGGCCATGCTCTATCCACTGTGCCACCTGGCTGTCTCTGGATGTTTGCTTTCTTAACAAAGATGCTCCCATGGTCAAAGGTTCTCCTGCCTAAGACATCTCAATTAAAATAGCCACCTTATACTAAAGGCTCTAAACTCAAATCATATTTTACCCTATATTCTTCTGGATCACAGATCATAAGAAAGTCCCAAGATTCTCTCAAAACAAATAACACCTCTAACCAGTATTTTAATTCCTCACAGCAAAAAGAGAGTATGTGGGCCTCTAGAAGAGGTGTCCATTTATTACAGTTCAATACCAAACAATGTCTACGGTCAGGATTGATAGAAAAGAATCTTAGTAAACAAGTGGAAAAGCCTGAGTGGAGGTCAGTAGCATGAACAGTTCCAATTATATCCTCTTGCTCTATTTAGATTACAAGTAAATAAGCCCAGATCTTTTGAATTAACTTGGCCCTGGAAACAGAGCCTACTCAGTCTGAAGACTCTACATTTATTACTTCAGGTCTGATTCTCCAACATCCAGGACTGTTTCCTCATCTATGCTGGGCCCAACAAACTGAAAAATACTTCTCAAGAAGGCAACTTCCTGCATCACTGAAGGCTAGTAGCAGCACAGATGACTTACACTGATGCTTGCTGACATAAAATAGCCCTGCCAAGGGCCTTATGGGAGTGATCTAGATATGCCATAACCTCATTACTGTCACTACTCTCCTGCATTGGAAGACACCATCCTCATTACTTCTACCTGCTCACAGGCACTCTGCCTATTTATCTTGGTTTATCATTTTCATAGGTGAATTATTCCAGATGGATCTCATTCAGTCATTGGAATATCTCTTCTTACAAATACAGGGGAAGCTTCACAAGTGTACAGCTCTATATCTATATCCCTCCCTCCCTCTCCATCGTCCCCTCCTTTATCTGTTTCCCCCAGCTGCCAAAAAAAATGGGTCTTCTTGTTAAAGATCACTGAGACTAAAAGTAGAGAAACAGAGGAAGACTGCCATTTTTAGTCATTCAGAAAATAATAGACCATTGAAACTGTAATGAGCCTTAGACATCATCTAATTCTTCTGTTTCAATAACAAAAATGGGGAAAGTGAGGCATAAAAATAATGAAATGGCTTACTTATATCAAACAGTTAGCTAGTAGCAGCATCTAGACTAGAACTTGGGAGTCCTGCATCCTAATCCATTATACTATGCAGTGGGGTCTACTTCTCCCTTTGCCATATTCTAGCCATGAAGCAAAATTCACTTTTAGGTTCCTATTCCAGCAGTCACTTCCTAAAACTAATTTCCTTCAAGTTCTGTAATCCATTAAGCAGTCACTTCAACATAAAAGCTTTAGAAATATGCAAGAGATATGCAAAATCATGAGAATTGTCAATGCTGATTGAGGTTGGTTATATGATATCGTGAAAAGAGTTCTAGCTCAGAGCTAGGAGATCTAGATTTTCATCCCACCTCTGCCCCTGATTCACTATATGATCTTGAACAGACCATTTCCTCTTTCCAAATCCCAGTTTATTCCTCTGTAAAATGAGAAGATTGAGCTCAGTTGAGTTGAGTCATTTTCAATTGTGTCTGACTCTTTGTGGTCCCAGTTGAAGCTTTCTTGACCTCTTGTTGGCTTTCTTCAAGCAGTTTGCCATTTCTTTCTCCAGCTCATTTTACAGAGGAGGAAACTGAGGCAAACAGGGCTCCGTGACTTACCCAGGGTCACCCAGCTAATAAGTATCTGAGGCCAGATTTGAACTCAGGATGATCTAGAGGACCAATAAAGTCCCCTTAAACACTAAAAGTTAATGATAGTGGTAATGAAAATTGGAAGAGGTGAAGAAGGGAAAGAGACCTCTTTTTCCTGACCTTTGAAAGACCCTTTTAAAATGCTAGTTAGAAGATGGTGAGGGTGTTACATTAAGAAAGCTGCCATGAGAGTCCCTTCCTACTCCTTTCTCTTAGCCCCTCAACACTTTAGCTGTCTCTGGTTGCTCAAATCTTGCTTCTCTCTGAATTCTGGACCTCTGACTCATTATGGAAGATACTATCAATGAACTCTGCCCTACTGGGCTCTCACTTCTCAACTTCCACTGGTGATACTAATTCAGGATAAAGAATAAGAATGAGGTAGTAGGTGATAAGCTGTATAGTACCTTTCATCATAGCAAATGGACAAAGATCATTGTTGGGAAACAACTGTTTTGAGGGGGGAGGGGCAGGAGTAACACTGTTATCTGAATGTTCAGTTTGACTGAATCACCTCCAAATACAGTAAACTTCACTTACTGTCCTCACTCTACTGAAGACTGAATAACATTACCTAACTACCTCCATCTTGCTTAAGCTGAATGTACCCACCCTTCCTTCACTGAGCACTTCTTTACCTACTCCTAGATCCCAAATGGTGCAACCAGACCAAGTTTCTTATAGGGTTTGATATAATTCTATTGTTCATTCAAATGCCACAAAATACGAGTGATTAGGGGGGTGGAGCCAAGATGGCAGCTGGAAAGCAGGGACTTGTGTGAGCTCCCTACCACGTCCCTCCAAAAACCTATAAAAAACGGCTTGGAACAAATTCTAGAACTGCAGAACCCACAAAATAGCAGAGGGAAGCAGGGATCCAGCCCAGGACAGCCTGAATGGTCGATGAATGAGGTCTATCATGCACGTAGCAGAGGGGAACAGAGCTCAGCATGGGAGGCAGCAGGACCAACCAGACCAGGAGCCGGGCAGGACAGGCCCTAGCACCCTGATTCAGTGAGCTGTGGCAGTTACCAGACCTCTCAACCCACAAACACCAAAGACAACAGAGAAGGTTAGTGGGAAAAGCTTCGAGGGACAGAGTTCGAGGTTCAGCCACTGCCCCAGGGGCAGCAGGGGAGGTGCAGCTACAGAACTACAGCTGCAGTTACCTCCGGCCCCAGGCCCATGTGGTGGGAGGAATTAAGTGGTGGATCAGAGCAGGAGTGCAGAGCCTGCTGAAGATTTGCATCAGGTCCAGGTTGGTGGTGCTTGAGGAAGGAGGAGTGCTGGGGTGGCAGAGCTGGCTGTATAGAAATAGCTCTGAAATCAACGGCACATCCCCTCAAGCTTGGAACAAAGTACTCTTTGTTCTACAAGCAGTCATACCCTGACGAAAAACTCAAGAGTCAAGTAAGTTGGCTGGGAACACGGCCAGGCAGCGAAAACACACACAGATTCAGTCTCAGACTTTGGAATCCTTCTTTGGTGAAAAAGAAGACCAAAACATACAGCCTAAAGAAGTCAACAAAGTGCAAGAGCCTACACCAAAAGCCTCCAAGAAAAACATGAACTGGTCTCAGGCCATGGAAGAGCTATTTGACCTGAGGAGGGAATACCATACATACTCAATTGGGTATCTTACGCCACAGGAAAGAAGGAGGAAGAAGATAAAAAAGGGGGGAAGATAGAAGGGAGGGCAGACAGGGGGAGGAGGTAATAAAAAACAAACATTTTCAAAAAGGGACAGGGTCAAGGGAGAAAATTCAATAAAGGGGGATAGGTTAGGAAGGAGCAAAATATAATTAATCTTTTACAACATGAGTATTGTGGAAGGGTTTTACAGAATGATACACATGTGGCCTATGTTGAATTGCCTGCCTTCTTAGGGAGGGTGGGTGGGGAGGGAAGAGGGGAGAGAATTTGGAACTCAAAGTTTTAAAAATAGACATTCAAAAACAACAACAACAACAAAAAGTTTTTTCATGCAACTAGGAAATAAGATACACAGGCAATGGGGCATACAAATTTATCTTGCCCTACAAGAGAAGAAGGGAAAGGGGGATAGGAGGGGAGTGGGGTGACAGATGGGAGGGCTGATTGGGGAATGGGGCTACCAGAATATACGCCATCTTGGAGTGGGGGGAGGGTAGAAATGGGGAAAAAATTTGTAACTCAAACTTTTGTGAAAATCAATGCTGAAAACTAAATATATTGAATAAATTTTAAAAAAATAAAAAACAAACAAAAAAAAAATACCAGTGATTACCTGTCTACTCTAAGCAGCCCTAAAGAAGCTATATAAGCCAAATCTGTACCCTAGGAAACTAAAATAAGCTACCAGTGAGGGCAGTCTTCCTTAGTGAGCTCATAAAGTTATTTTCCCTTCCATTTGGTTTTGTTCTTTTTTTTTGAAATCCATTCCTTTAATTTTTATTATGAAAATGAAAGTAAAATTATGCCAGTAAAAATTGGAGAAAAAAGAAAGATTTTTTTGCATAAAATTTCTTTCAACATAAGCAGCAGTTCATAAATCTCATATCATCCTTTCTGTCAAAACTTTTTTTAAGGTGACTTTTTTTTAGATTGTTTTTTATTTTAGTTTACAACACTCAGTTCCACAGGTTTTTGAGTTCCAAATTTTCTTCCCCTCCCCTCCTGTTCCCCCTCCCCCCAAGATGGCATGGAATCTGATATGTTCTACATATACCTTTGCATTAAACATATTTACGCAATAGTCAAGTTGTAAAGAAGAATCATGATCAATCGAGTGAATCATGAGAAAGAAGAAACAAAAAGTTTGGTTTTGTTCTTGTTCAGTCATTTCAGTCTTGTCCAACTCTGCATGACCCCATTTTGAGGTCTTCTTGGCAAAGACACTGGAGTGGTTTGCCATTTGCTTGTCCAGCTCATTTTACAGATGAGAAAACAGAGGCAAACTGGATTAAGAGATTTTTCCAGGGGCAAAGAGATAGTAAGTGTCTGAAGCTGAATTCAACTCAGATCTTCCTGACTGTAACAACAATGCTACTTGCTGCCAGTGTGGCTGTATAAGACCAATAACACCAGCAGACAGGAGGGCTGCTAGCACAGGTTCTTTGATCTGCTTTTCTAAGGAAAGCAACTTTAAGTGGTTTATAATCTCACTTTAATTAAATATACATATATCATTCACTTAGTTCAGGGGAAAAAGTTAGCACCCTGAACTTCAGAGAAAACACAAACAGAAATTACAAGCAGAAATTATATAAACAGAGCAAAATAACACAAATCAGCAGATAGACTTCTAGCGCTCTCTCCAAGACATTACATACATAGTTACCAGAGACAGAAGCACCAACATCTGGGTTTTTCAAAGCCGGGGGGCTCCAATGGCTACCCAGAGTCTCCTCTGGTCAAATCAGATGACACTCTTCCAGTGAGTGAGCCCCCAAAAGCAAAACCTCTCCTCCCACAATTCTGAGAGTTCTAGTTTAAGGCCTCCCCTCAGAGTACATATACCCCTTTTCAGGGCCTGAGGGAGTCACACCTCTCATGGCCTAATTAGCAAAAGGTGTGGGCCTTCCTACAAACAAAGGCAAGATTCAATCAAAGGCACTTGATTGCCTTAGTGCTGAGAAGCACTCTAAAAGAAAAAAAAAATAACCAGTAAAAAGTCCCACTTTGCTCACCCTTACACTGACTCCAGGCCGAGCACTCTATTTACTGTGCCACCAGTCTGCCTTTGATATCTGGTCATGTATAACTTCTAAAAGATAATATTCTCCATGGGCCCTCAAGAGATCCAGGCTTCCCCAACGCCATCATGCTCTTCACTATTCTGTCTTTGAATACAACCAGGAACTTGCGCAGGCACAAGCGTAAGGATAGTGACATAAGAACCTTTTTAGAAAGCATATAATATAGGCCCTGCTTGGGAAAGTTCACTGACAGTAGCTCCTGACTTCTTGATTGTAGCATGACTAATTCCAAGATACATCCATCTATACACATAGAAAACCACAGTGATGCAGATAGACGATTTAAATCCTTTGCTCAAGGGAGATTCTAGTACCTCTTTCAAACATAGTGTAATTGATAAAGGCACTGGAATCAGAGTCAGGAGAGATCTGGGTTCAAAAGCTACCACTTGTATTTATTCTCTTTGTTATCCAAGCCAAGTCATAGGTGGGGTTGTTTCTGAATCTGTTTCCTCAACCACAAAACAGGAACAATGATACCTAAAGTATTTACCTCAAAGGGGTTGTTTTGAGGAGGGTAAGATAATACTGTGTATATAAAGTGTTTTAGAAATCTTAACATGCTTCATAAATAAATTGAGGAACTTAGTAGATATCTTACGGGTTTGCCTGAGGGCTCAGGAAGATTAAATTTCATTGCCCACAGTCTTGGAGCTAATGTCAGAGATAATATTTGACCTGTGGTTTTCTTCACTCCCAGACCAGCAAGCTACCCACTCCACCCTGCTGCTTTATACACACCACATAGAGAAACAAAGTGGATAGAAGTCTGTACTCAAAGCAGAAAAACCTGGCTTGCAATCTCGCCTCTGATATTTTGGACAAGTCCCCTAATCACTCAGCCTTGGTTTTCTCAACTGTAAAATAGAGTCGACAATAATACCTACCTTACAGGCCTATGAATCAAATGATATATGTATGGATAAACAGTCAGACAAACAGATAGATAGACGGACAGAAAGACAGATAAATAGTTAGAAGCACAGTGTCTCATCAACTTCAAAGCACTATAAGTGAGCTATTATTTCTTTAAGGTACTTTCTCCACAAAACTAAGTTATTATAGGCTACAGAATATCCATTAGAACTGAAAAGAAACTTGAAGGTCAATTATTTTCCCTCCCGGAACTGAGTTGTGCAATTTTGGAAGCTACATCCTCTTTCTTGACAAGTCTCAAGGGAAGGAGTTGCTTGTCCCCAGGTTAACTCCCCAAAAATGTACCTGCCTACACTGTGAGATCATCTTGGTAAGCCTCTAATTTAGTAAAGACATGGTTGGAAATAACTGGGGAAATACGCTCTGGCAGATAGATGGAAATCCATGGTCTGGATGAAGTAGAGTGGAAAACAGACCTTAAAATACCCCCTTAAAATGCAAATACCTACTCCAGAGCCACACCTTAAAATGTTAACAGCAAAACCATAATTACCAGTTAATACCTTCATTAAGAGGTAAGCTCTCCAGTGGGGATTGTTAGAATTCTCAAAGAACCAAAGCAAGCTTGAGACAAAGGAAAAAGGATGGGGAAAAGTGTCAAGAAGTTTGGAGAAAACCACCAGGCAGGGAAAAGTCATCATGGACCAGAGTGAACAAAGGGCATCAGCGGCAAACTTGACTGATTAACTATGTTGCCAATAGTCCCGTTCGGTTAATTCATTCAAAACAATCTTTGCCAACTGCCAGGATTAGACCTTAAAAGTGCCTAAACTATGGCAACAACTGTGAAATTTGTTAACATTTGATTGTGTGGGCTGATATCAGCAATTAGTGTTTTGCATTTTTTGGCTAGCTACAAAAGGCCAGAGGCTTGTTGCCGCTTCCAATAGTTTTACGTTTGTCTCAGAAAGGAAAAGAAGTTGGATGCTTCTATTCCAAAATGACAAAGCAGTTACTAATTTTTTTTTAAGTCAGATGTTCTTGTTCTTTGGCTTTTTAGAAGAAACCAATGGAGTTAGTTAGACTTGGTTTGGGGGGAGGCAGCCCTATCAGCACCAAGGAAGTAGATTACAAGTATCAACACGAATATCTTCTGGGCCCAGGGTATATGGTTTAAAAAAAACAAAAACTATCAGTCTGATGGGAGCCAGTGAAGTCTTCACTTTTGGAATGTCACATCATAAAATGGCCTTTGGCCTCCTGGGCCAGTGAATTACCCATGAAGGCCAACTTCCCGCCAAAGAAAGGTGGAATAGCAAATGTGTGCTCCCTGATCCTAATGCTCAAGCTGTCTACAATGCATAAATATTCTAACAAGTTCTATCTTGTCACAATAGAGTCATAATGTTGCTCTGTTCAGCACATGATAATGGCTTTGTAATTCAATTATTGGTAGCATTTGTCTTCCGGGATTTATCTGCTCTAAACCTCCGCACTCATGTAAAAACCCCTCACCGTAAATCTCATAAATGCTCCAGCAGGTTCTGTCCCCTACCTCGGGGCACATCTTGCCGTTCCTGTTCAAACCTTGACAGTGTTTTCTAAATTATGGAATGGCTGCGTTTGGAGTTGTTGGTTTTTTAAACGCCAACAGCTGAGATAAGGATAAAAGATGCTAGTGCAGGTTCATTTTCCCTGGCTGTGCCCATCTTAGAGATAGACAGTCCAGGATAGACAAAAAAGCAAACAGCACCAGCTTTGCTTCCAAAGGCTTTGGGGAGAATTAGTACTACCTGAGTCACCTTCTTCCTCCGCACCCCCACTCCAACATTAAAATGTGTTTTTTTTGACAACTGGTTTGTCCTTGCCTGGTCTCCTTGACAGTATCACAAGTGGAAGCACAGTTCTAGCATTTGATTGCAATGTTTGTCTCTGCACATTAAATCTCTGAGTCTCATGTTGTCTCTCTTTGCTCCCAGGCAAGGTAGCTTTGTCTCAGCTGCCATCTTTCTTTCACAACTTTCCTGAATTCTGAACTCCATCTCTTACTTTGGAACAACTTCCCTTTGCATTCTGTCTTCTTTCATTCTCCTAAATTACAAGTTAGCTATCTCTACTAAACTTTTTAATTATGTATGATTCCAGAGAGCATAATTAGGACCAATGGGTAAAAGTTCCTGTGAGGTCCATTTCGGTTCAATATAAATATGACCTTTCTAACAGATCAGCACAGCAATGGAATTACCTAACCCATTATTGGAGGTGTTCAAACAGAGCTTGGGTCCTTGTTAAGGATTTTGTATCAAAAATCCATGCTTTAGGTAAGGGTTAGGCACTAGATCGTGTGTAAGGACCCTTCAAAATGGGAAATTCTATAATTCCATGTTTCTCTTCTCAAATTGTATTAATCAAAGTGTCAAATGAGGATAATCACTAAACTCCTATCACCTACGTCTAGACACACTCCACTGAAATTGAGCTGGGCTGCCCTGGGGGCTGCTTCCAATAGACCACCCCTAGTGCAACATACGTATTATGGCTTAGCACTTGGCACTTTGGGATGACATAGCAGTCTCTTGGTCCATGTGATAGCAGTAGGGGGTGGGAGAGCTTTTAAAAGAGGAATAGCCACTGAGTGAGTAAAAACTACCTAATCAGAGACTTTAAAGGGAAAGACAACTCTTATTCCTACTATTTCTTTCTATTCTTTCCTGAACATAAGGCCAGGAAATCTCTTTCTGGGACTCCCTATGAAAGGGCAAACATTTTATATATCACAGTAGGCACATGTACTGCCAGAGGTACTTGAGCCCAGACATGGGGTCCTGGATGTCATTTCTTCTACTGCATTTTTTTTTCCTTGAGCAAAGGTAACAAAACAAAAATACTTAGATGGATGTTTCTAGCCTTAGAAACATTCTCATGATTTAGAGAATTTGGGAACCTCTGTTTCCTTCAGCTAGAATTGGCTCACATCAGGACGAATTTTCTACCACTATACTCTTCTCAAAGAAGATGACAACTATTAGGAATTTTTACCTGGGGCTGAGTCTAGGGTAGGGTGTAAAGAACCATCTGCAAAGAGAAATGGCTTAACTGTCTTCTTAGAGGTCAGGATCCCCTAGAACTTCATGAGTGACCATGTGTGCACCATGACCTGGGGTTTCTTAAAGAAACAAAGCATCTTCTACCCCCTCAATCTGTGCTAGTGTGTTGCTACAAAAGAATGCAGAGAAGAGAAAGTAGTTACCCAACTGCACTCTTTTAGAAATACACAATATCTGGAGTATTTTGCTTAATTCCCAATGCCATATTTTGAAAATATTGACAAACTGAGGCAAGTCCAATGGAGGATGTCTTTGAAGTTTTAAAAACTCAAAACTGTGGCATATATCCAACGGATGATGAAACCAAGGATGTCTAACTTGGAGAATGTCTACTATGTTTCTAGGGCAAAACTATGGAAGGGAAAATGTTCTTTCTCTTCATTGTTCCACAGAGCAAAACTAGGAAAATGGATTGAAATTATGAGGGCAAAAGTTTCAACAGCAGACAAAAATACTTTCTAATAACTTAAGTTGTTCAATGTTAAAATGAGCCATCTTGAGAGATAGTGAACACTATGCCACTGGAGGTATTGAAGCTAAGGAAAGATGGATGGCCATCTGGTAGAGATTCTTGTTTTCAGAGGGATGTTGTAAGATATGACCTCTATAGTCTCTTCCAACACTAAGATTCAGTGATCCCCAAAGATAGCTCAAAATGATGTCCCTTTATCCATCTAAATATTCCCTCTAGTCTCTGCTTCCAGATTACTTCCCTACTACTTCTTGCAGAAAATATGGCCCTTAGCACCCTTCTAACCTAACAATTCAGAGGACTTTTGAAAAAAAACTGCTCCCCAGACTGTACTCTGGCAGTGCTCTATGCCTTTAACTTGACAAGAAACATTTCATTACCCTTGAGAGATGGGTGTACAACCTTGGTCGTTATTATTCCTAAGTAAGGGTCCTGTGCTCACCTCCTAGCTGCTTCTTACACTACCTGAACCAATCCTACTATTAGCAAGTTATCCCTACAAATCAACCTAAAATTTCTCTGTGGCAACCTGAGCCCCAGGGCTTCTAGCTTTGCCCTCATCAACTAAGGGGAATAATTGAACCTTGCCCCCTTCATCTTTATCACATGAAGCCCACACTCCCTCACTGCTTGCTCTCTCACCAACTGCATCACTTCTAACCAAAAGGAAATGGAACTTGGTTGTATCTCTCTGCTTCCACTAAGAGCTATCCAAATGACAAGAAACAGAAAATAGGAGAGAAAAAAAATACAGGCATATGGCTTTTTAATTTAGCATAACAACAAAAAAAATTGACTCATATGTCAAAAGCAGGCCTCTTTCAAGCTCTTAAATCTGAATGTTCCCTGAAGCAAATTTAAAGGACAGCATGTGACCTCTATCCTTCGAGCCCTGTATAACATATTTGCTTCAACACCCTGGCTTTTCGGATATCCAAAGTGAAGAGCAACCAATGTACAGTCTATCACATCCTTTCTCTGGCAACCACCAAAGCCAATCTTTCCTATTTACTTATGTGGCCTTCCACCTACAATTTTTAATCCCTGTTTGAAGTGGGCCGCTGAAATGTGCCTTTTTAGTTTTTTTTCTTAGAAAAAAATTTAATAAGACCATTTTCTGTTGAAAGGTTATTTGTATATTATATGTTCAATATAAACTGATTTCTAGGTGTGGTAGCTTTAGTGGCACCAAAGGACCTGACAGGCTTAGATAAACAACTCACTCTCTCTTTGCACAAGACAGGAAGAGGCCAATGAATGCATGGAGCAGGGAGGGGGATAATTGATTTATATTTTCCTTCAAATTGAATGGATGCTTTTTGGAGCAACTGTCTTACACCCTTGGGAAGAATGGAGCTGGAGAAGTAAAGAGTAAAGGGTAGTCCGAGCTGGCTTGAGTCGGTGACCTGAGTTTTCCACTGAGGACAAAGCACCAGGATCATTGCCCCTGACCATATCGCCAGTCAGCTAGAGGAGGATGACTCGATCCAGGGCAATAACTGTACCACTGGTCAGCCTCTAGAAATGGGCTGTGCCTAAGCTCTAATAGTGACCTATTAGCTAGAGGCAGGTAGGTGGTACAATGGATTGAATGCTACACTTGGGGTCAGGAAGACCTAAATTCAAATGTGGCCTCAGGCAGTAGCTGCATGACCTTGGGCAATTCACTTAATCTCTGTTTGCCTCAGTTCCCTCAACTGTAAAACTGAGATAATAACAGCAGCTGCCTGGCAGAATTGTTGTGAGATCAAATGAGATGACATTTCTAAAACACAGCACAGTGCCTGGCACAGAACAGGCACTGTGTGAATATTTATTCCCTTCCCTCCACCCACTCCATCTCCCATGAATAGTGTTAGTGTGTAAAACTGACCATGCTACGAAGAAATGGGAGATACTGTCCAAGAGTACAGTGGAAGTGGGCGTAGTGGTAGGTGGAAGAATAAGTAGGCTCCCTTCAAAGAGAAGTAGACAGTGCCCAGAAGACACTGCCCTTTCAGTTGAAACACTCATATCAACAGAGGCAAAGTGCCATTGTTATCTGTACTTTATTGTTAAATTGTTTTCTAAATTGTGTATTGCTAAGGGCAGCTAGATAGCACAGTAGATTAGAAGGCTACAAGTCAGGAAGACATGAGTTCAAATCCAGCCCTAAGGTACTAACTAGCTGTGTGATCACCGGCAAGTCATGTGACCCCTGTTTGCCTCAGTTTCCTCATCTGTAATATGAAGATAATAATAGCACCTATTTCTGAAGGATGTTGTGAGGATCAAATGAGACAATATTTGTAAAGCACTTTGCATGCTATCTGGCACATAGTAGGTACTACATAAATATTTGCTATTAGCATCAGTAAAAATAGTATTGGAGGATAGGGAGATTTGTCATTGCTATACTTTAATAAACCTGCTCTTTGTTAATAGTATTAGCTTAAGTGCTAACAGGGTATCAAGGCCCTAGAAAGGCAGCAAACAGGCCCAAATCAGACATCCCCAGGCTAAATGCTGGGTGGAGTCTAAGCCATAAAATCTGTTATTATTGAGAGACTCTAAAGACTAAAAGAAGTTCATGACTGTTCAGATCTGAGATCATGAGTCACAGGTTATCTATGGCAATCGTAGATACTAGACTTTCCAGGATGATCCCACTTTCGAAAAATGTAAGTATACTTTTAAGAAGAATTTTCCAAAGAAACGCCTTTGGTTAAAGCATTTAACCCAAATTCTGATTCAGAAAATATTTGTACCACATATCTGTAAATCAACTTCGCTAAATTTGGGGACATACCGCATCTAAAGGTTGGCAATTTTTTTCCAACAATGACAATTTATGAGGATTGCAGACTAAAGTGTGAAGGAACTGTGATTCAGAACAACTTGATCCACATCTGTTAAACATCTGTGACATGCGAAGCACTATGCTAGGCAATGAGAATTCAAAGATTCACAAACAAAATGACCTCTGCTCATATGAACGTTATATTCTCCTCAGGGGATGGAACACATACACAGATCAGTAAGGGCAAGGTCATTTGAGGGCACACACACTAATAAAGTAGGGATGTCAGGAAAAGTTTCATAGAGCGAACTGGAACATGAGCTGAGCCTTGAAGAAATATGAATGTTAAAAGGCAGAACTGAGGCAGGAGGACATTCCAGGTTTGCAGGATGACTTAAAAAAAAATGAATGGAAATAAAAGTAAAGCCAGATTTTGGAGAATGGGATTAGCCCCCTTTATCTAGAGAAGCATGGGACAGTGGGAGGTGTGGGGGGTGGGGTTGGAACACCAGAACAAAACACTGGCCTTGGGGTCAGAAGACTTAGGTTCAAACCCTGCCTCTGTTATGTATTATTTATGTGACTTTGGAAAAGTCACTAAACTTCCTTAAGTCTTAATTTCCTTATCTAGAAAATGGGTCAGTTGAACTAGATGGCCTCAGAGGTCTCTTTCAGCTGTAAATCTTTGATCCTATGATCTCCACAGCTGAATTGTGGAGAGGACCATTCCAAATGAGTGCTTGGGCAACAAACATCTATGGCTTACAGAAAATTCATTGATAAGAACTGAGGAGATGGGTGAGATGCACCCACAACTAAAGGAGAGCTGAATTAAAGGCAACCACAAAGTAGGCCTAAGTGGCAGTGCAGCTGATAGGAATAATGATTCCCATCACAAGGGTCTATGGAACATATCAACAGTAGTGAGAGGATCAATGACAATGAGAATAAAACGCTATGAGTGGCAGGAAAGGCTCTGGACAAGTTCACCAATGAGGAGCAACAATCAGAGAACTGTAAGAAACAAGACTTCATACAGAAAGGATACACAAAGAGGTTGAGGCTGCTAGATAGTATAGTGGATAGAGTACTGATCCTGGAGTCAGGAGACCCGAGTTCAAGCCTCAGACACTTACTTGCTGGGTAACCCTGAGCAAGTCACTTAATTCTGTTTGCCTTGGTTTCCTCATGTGTAAATTCAGCTGGAGAAGGAAATGGCAAACCACTCCAGTAACTCTGCCCCAAATTGGGTCATGGAGAGTCAGAACAACTGAAATAACTGAACAACAACTAATAAAAGAGGAGCTCTGATATATAAGCCCTTTATCCTGACCACCTGAACTAAGGGCCCTCTCCAGTAATTAATGTAAGTGACAGAGATTATATAACTTTCTGGAGAAAGGTTGTTCTTTGGAAGGTATATTTACTTACCATGGGCTCAGATTTAAGTCTTCTATGTTTCTATTAACTTTTAAATAAACTTACTAATATTTCAAATGCTATGAACCTATGGGCTTCTAAGAGGAAGTGGTAACAACCTTTGAAAAAATAACATATAGTCTATTCCCAGATCATCCCAAAGGTTGTAATGAGCAAGAAAAGTTAATCTTTCTCCAAAGTATATCTGAGGCCCTCAAATCAGGAGGAAGCCATTAACACAAGGTACTTTCATTCATGTCACTGATAAACATTAAACAGCACAGAGCAAAGGATATATTATAACATATTCCAGTAGAAACCTCTCTTCAATTTGAAATGCAGGCATATCAGAAGGGCTCAGACAAAGAGAAGCATACGATGATCACCAGGATTGTGAAGCTTTCTAGAATAATCCAATACGAGGAATATTTGAAGTAGGAAAAAAAAGCAATATTTAACCTGGAGAAGAAAAGGGGGGAGAGCAAGATGGTCTTTTTTGTTGTTGTTCAGTCACAACTCTTGGTGACCCTATGGACCATACCATCCATGAGATTTTCTTGGCTAAGATAATGGAGTGGTTTGTTATTTTCTTCTTGGTGACCCTATGGACCGTACTGTCCATGAAATTTTCTTGGCAAAGATAATGGAGTGGTTTGTTATTTCCTTCTCCAGTGGATGAAAACAAACAGAAGTTAAGTGACTTGCCCAGGGTCACAATGCTAGTAAGTGTTTGAGGCCAGATTTGGACTTAGGTCTTCCTGACTCCAGTTCCAGTGCTCTATCCACTGAGCCACCTTGCTGCCTCCTAGGTAAACAGAGGTTAAGTGATTTGCCCAAGGTAACACAGATAGTAAATGTCTGAGGACAGATCCGAACTCAAGTTTTCCTGACTTCAATCCCAGCACTGTATCCACTGAGCCATCTAGTTGCGCCGCCCCCCCCCCCCAAGTCTTTCTCACATTAGCAATTAAAGTGATTACTATGTAAATTTGAATGGCAAAACTAGAAATGAGATTTTAAAATGGTGCTCTTCAGATGGGTCATTATTCTTCCCAGACCTTTAACAACTATTGGCAGTGCTCACAGGTTCACTTTTCATTCCTTACCTCCCCCAAGAAAGGTGTCACTCATTGGAGGAAGGCGTAGGGGATAAATCTCATCCTCCATATTGGGGAACGTTTCCGTAGCTCCTGCTGGAGCATCATTATTTGTTTCTAGTCACTCTGATTTCCACTATTTACAACAGAGATCAGCAGTCACTGCATAGCCACCCCTCTCTTTCCCCTTCTTCTGTCCTCCCCATCTTTCATAGTCCCCCTACTGCTGTTCTCAGTTTCCAGCAAGTAGGGGTCATTTTAACACTTAACTATTCCAAAAGTTTCACTCTTACAAACAACCTGCACAGGAAAACTTTGCAAGTGGGTTTAGACGTTTGTGATTCTTAAGCATTCTTTACATACAACCCAAGGGTTCACATGAAAAGTTTTTTGGAAGATGACTCCTGGAGTTTGAAATATAGTTTCTTTCTCCAATCCCATACAAGCACATGATGACTATTTGTCTCCTCTCTCCATCGTCTGAGCACTGCAGCTCATGGTGACGTCAGCACTTACTAGGTCCACAGATTCAGTGGAAGCATTCTATTGAGTTATTCCACAAATCCCCATTTTTCACCTGAGCAGCTAGGGAGGGTGTCCAAATGACTTATTAATGATTCTCAAGATAGCAAGGAAAAGGGTAGGCATGAGGATGGTGGAATGAGATTACACCTGTTCCTTTTAGCTCCCATGCCTTTGTACTAGGGAGAGAGAGATGCACTGCCTTTGTTACCTTTCCTAATTTCCAAAGGAAGAGACGGCATCCTTTCAGAGGGCCAATTGACAATTGCTTTTACCAAGAGGGTAGCTTATATTAGTTTCTTCCAAGCTTCTGTAGTTGGATTTATGCAAAGGTCATCAAATCAACCCATTGTAAAGCTAAACTCACCAAATAATTCTACCTACGCTTAAAATTCTTGTCCAATTTGAAGCAACTTATTTGGACGATTACTAATTATTTGGCTTCACTTCTACCTTTCACATCAGCGCCTAAGTGTTTTTGAGTATTAGAAAAATTTTAAAAAGAGTATTGGGCTCTATATCACTATTGATCATCAGAATTAAAACAACTCGGAGGTACCACCTCACACTTAAAAGACATGACAAATACTTGAAATGATAAAGGAAAACAGGTATATCAATGTACTGTGTGTGGAGTAGTGAACTGGTCCAACTATTCTGGAGAACAATTTGGATCTATGCCCAAAGGCCTATAAAACTGGGCATACACTTGGACCCAGCAATCCCACTATTAACTCTGTATCCCAAACAGACCAACAAAAAAGGAAAAGGACTTGTGTCTACAAAAATATCTGTATCAGCTTTTTCTGGTAGCAAAGATTTGGAAATCGAGGAGGAGACACCCATCAATTGGAGAAAAACTGAACAATCTGTTTCATGTGATTTTGATGGAACACTATTGTGCTCCATATAAAAAAAAACACACAAAAAAACATGGCAAAATCTATACAAACTGCTGCAAAATGAAGTAAGAAGTACCAGGAGATCATTGTGAACATCAACAGCAATGCTATAATGATGATCAATAGTGAAAGACTTGGCTAGCCTAGTCAATAAAATGGTCGAAGACAATTCCAAAGGACTCATGATGAAACAATGCTACCCACCTCCTAAGAGAGAACTGATGAACTCTGAGCGCCAACGGAAGCATAATAGTTTTGCTTTTTTGTTTTTTGCAATATGGCAAACATGGAAATCTTTTTTGTTATTTCACATGTATAATTGATGTCCCATTGCTTGCCTTCTCAGTAGATGGGGAGGAGTGGGAGGGAGCTAGAGAATATTGAACTCGAAATTTAAAAAGAAAAGAATATTTAAAAGAAATAATTTTTTAAAATGTGGGAGTATTGGGAAGACCTTGTTATTTTCATCAACAACAACAATGCTGTGCTATTTACAAAAGCTTGAGTCAACTTGAGAGCTTAGGTCAACAGGAAGGTAGGTAAAATTAAATCAGGAGCTTCTGGAACTCTGTGCAAAATCAGGCTAGGTAGCTTCCACCAAGAGATGCTACAACGCTAGCTTCCTTTCTTCTCCTTCACACGCCCCTCTGTGTGAGTGGAGAGACCCAGTTCAGTACAGAAACCAGCCATTCAGCTACCCTTCCTCTCAGAATGATCACTCGTGCTTCACTAAGTCATAAAAACTGGGAAACAGTGCATTCAGAAAGAGTCAAAAGTCTGAAGCATGAAATATTCTCACAGAAAACAAGAATTGTGTTATTTTCAGGTACACCTAGCGATGAGAACGAGGCAAATCTAGCGTTACTCCGTAGATGCCCTATTTCAACGACTAGACATGAAAGATTTCAAATTAGCACCATTCTAGATAATATGGCTCCTGCTTACTTTACAAGTACACTATTTACATAATGATAATGACAATAATAACTAGAATTTTTACAGCATTTTAAGGTTGACAAAACACTTTTAATAGGTAAGTACTTGAAAACACTTTGTACACTGAGTGTAGGAAAACACCCCCTTCAAATCTTGTTTCAATGTTCATGTGTGTTAAAAATCTCCTTTCTTCCTAACAAGGCTGAGAGAAATTTCAGCCAAAACCTAGTCTAGATTTTCATGAGTTCCAGATCAAGACCTCCATTTCTGAGCTAAGTGAACAAAATGTAGTCCACATGTTGTGGAATTTGAATAAGGGCTAAACATGATATTGGATATTAGGATGCTTACCTTTTAATTTAACTTACAGAAACTTTACAAACATGTTTCATGGCTACATATAGAGTCATACAAATGTATACACACACACACACACACACACACACGCATATAAATGCATGCATGAGTATACTCAGTCAGCATGACTTAGTGGATAGAGTGCTAGGCTTTAAGGCAGGAATACCTGAATTCAAATATTACCCCAGACACTTAGCTATTTGTCCTCTGGCAAGGCACATCTCCTCTGACTTTCAGTTTTCTTATCTATTAAATGGGTATTAGAATAGTATCAACTTTTATATTATAGGTCTAAAAGTCCTCAGAAGCCATCTATTCCAACGCTTTCATTTTTATGGATGAGATAACTAAAGTCGAGGAAGGTTAAGAGACTTGCCCAAGGTCACACAGGTAAAGCATCAGAGGCAGGACTTGAGTCCAAGTCCTCTGGTATAAAAGTCATTCTCCTTGGGGGCAGGTAGGTTCTACAGTAGAAAGAGCACCAGCCTTGAAGTCAGGAAGACCTGAGTTCAAATCCAGCCTCAGACACTAACTAGCTGTGTCACCCTGGGCAAGTCACTTAATCCTGTTTGCCTAAAAAAATAATAAAAATAATAATAGTCATTGCTCTTTTGACAGCAGCAGCTGTCAAAGATAAAAAAAAGAAAATATATATAAAGTGCCTTACAAAACTTCAATTGATCTAAAAATGTGAGCTATTAATTCAGTGAGACAGTCAATCATAGCACTGTTCTAGGCACTAAAAGAGTATAAAAATAAAGCAACTGATTTAGGAGAAAAAAAACCATCCAGAGACTTGAAACTGCCATATATCACTTCAAGGCAGTATCATACATTAACACAGACACTAAATGTTACAGGCTTGAGAGCAAAGGAGGTCAATGTGGGCTAGAGATACCTACCCTGATAGAAGAGATTTTATTTGATTTGATCGTTAAAAATGGTCCCAGATAGATCTGGGCAGTGGCAGAGGAAAGATGGATAAACTTTCAAGCTACAGAAACCCCCTTTTAAGTGTTCGTGTTCCCTAGTGATGAAAACAAAGGGCCAGCTTTACAGGAGTACAAGTGTGTTATCTCTCACCAGGCTCGCCTCCAAATGGGCTGCCTTTTCAGGAAGCATCAGTAGTTTTAACGGTTCCTCTAATGCGGTTCTCTAGCTTTCAATTCCCAAAGGGATTTCAGTGTAGCATTTGAAAATGAGAGAGATAAAAATGTATTTCTCTTGAATGTGTCTAAGAGTGCAGGAGGGGGATGGCGGGCCTTTAGTGATAGGTGCTGTATCACACACACACCCTGAGACAGATGTGTAGACAAATGAGCGGCTTGTTTGCTTTGCTTTGGTGTGTTCGTTTTTAAGAGAATGGAGAGGGACCTTTCTATGGCCCAGCTGCAATCTGCTGATGAGAACTGCTCCCCCCAAGTGAGCTGCCTCTGACAGTGAACACAGGCTACTGCAGAAACTGATATTTAAGAGATTTGTTGTAAACCAACAGCTAAAGTTGTATTCCAATTTAGAGGGCACTTCAGAAAGGCCTTTCTGGAGTCAAGTTCATAAGCCTGACCAAAAAAAAATGATAAAGAAAAAGGATGTAGGGAGCAGAGGAAGGGGGGAAAGGAAGGAAGAGAAAGGGAAAAGATGTGCTTGTATGAACCTTATTTTCCTGACTGATATGTTGGGTACATAGGTGTCCCTGGACCCATCACTCAGCACCAAAATTTCTACCCGTATTCTATTTGACACTACAGTTGTGTAGTTGACACTGTAGTTGTCTTATATATGTATATGTCTTATAATTCTCCTTCTAGATCATGAGCTCCAGGAGAGAAGGGACCAGGTCTTAATTATTTCTGCATCTCTCTATCTAGAGATTTCACTCCATTTTATTCAATTCAACAAGTATTTATTAGGCACTCCCTATGTTCTAGAAGCCTGAGAGACAAGGACAAAAATTAAACAATCCCTGCCCTCAATGAGCTTCCTTTCATTGTTGCCTTTTGCCTTTATACCACAGTCCTTTCCCCTTAACCATTCTCACACCAGTCAAAGAAGCTTAAACTTAATATATTACTAATAATCAAAACAGTAATAATAATAATGATAGTAAATATTTATTTAACACTTTAAAAGAATTTCATGTATATTTTCTCATTTCTGATGGGGGACATCATATATTCAGATAAGTAAATTTTATAATATATAAAATAAATACAAAGGAATTTGGGGGACAGCATTACCAACCTGGGGGTGTCTCATGGAGGAGCTATCACTTGAATTGAATCTTCTAAGAAGCCAGGGATTCTAGCACAGTTCTTGGCACATAATACATCATTAAATAAATAGTAGCTGAATAAATCGTGAATGCACATAAAAAGCATTGTTTGGGCTTGTTTAGAGACTTGTAATAAAACTTTAAAATTCCAAACAGGTTTTGCTTCTCTCTAATGTGACTGAATACCCTCCTGGATGGAAAATCCAAGCCATTCTCAAGCCAGAAGCTCCCTTTAGAGCAATCAATATGTACCAACAATCTGGAGGCCCAATCCAGAGCTATTTGGACTGTTTTCTCAGTATAGGATATGAAACACTGTCACATTCTTACCAGTAGAATCTGTTAGGGACGACTCCTTCCTGGAGAAGTTGCCATCTCCTCCCAAATTCCGCAGAGCTGTATAACTGGAGAGAAGAGAAAGAATCCTCAGATGAGTAAATCTGCAAGTTATCACAAGGTGAAACACTAGTTCAATCCATCAATGAGTTTAATGTTTAGGTGAGACTCCTTTGGTGGAGGCTTAAGGTTTGCATAAGCCAGCAGGGGTAAATAAGGATTGAACAGTTGGAGTCAGCTAATTGAAACTACCAGGCTAGTCAATGAGATGTGCCATCTCTTAAGGACACATACCCTGATCTCTTCCCCTCTCAACTGGTAGCATACTTCCTCAAACATTACTTTGCACATATCTTGTATTTAATTTTCTATGCACATGTGGCCCTTCATACACACACACACACACACACACAGTCCTTAAGAGGAAATAATCATTTTATTTTTGTCTTCGTACAATATTTGGCACATAGTAGGTGCTTAAGAGATACTTGTTGAATGAATCCACTGATTCTGGCATTGGAGGACAACTGAGTATTCATTATTCTTAAAGAAAGATCCTGACTTCAGTCCCCCTCCTCCTCCTCTAAACCTCGCCCCTACACACACACACACTCACTCCTTAACAGGATTCTCAAATCCAATTGTATACCAGACATTCATCAGCTATCCTCCTCTCTGAAAATGTACACATCCTGGCTCCCATAAAATCTTACCTATCTTGAAGAGAGAGGTTGTTTACTCCTATAAGAAACCTTTCCTGTTTAGGTTTATTTACTTGCAATTACTCCCTGACCTTAGAATCCTCTAGAATATGCTACACATACATATTGTTAACACTACATTAATTTCTTTTTTTGTTTATTTTTAAGGCTTTAGGGTATCCAAAGGAAAATTAAAATATCCAATTTAAATGCATTTTCTATAAATTCAATGAATTTCTCTTCCTTTTGTTTTTTATTTTATTTTTAATTTATGGAAAAGAACCTCTATGTTCTAAAATGTTTGTAGCAGCTCTCTGGAAATTGTAGGGATCAATTGGGGAACGATTGAACAAGTTGTGTTATATGATTGGGATGGAATACTATTGTGCTATAAGAAATGATGAGCTCAATGGTTTTAGAAAAACATGGAAAGACTTACACTATATGCATTTCAACATTTTGCTAGCACCATTGTATGTATCTCATATCTTTCACATGTGTCTGCAGCTTCCTCCTAAACCAGAATTTTAAGGTAGTGCTTTTGGAGGACCATCAAGGACACATACTAGAAGTTGAGGGACACCAGAGAAGCGCCACTGAGAGCCACTAAAGCAGGGGAGAAGGAAACCAATAGCTCTCTCTCCTCCTCCTTGAACCTTTGTGTGTTATCTACTCTAGAGGCTTTCCTTCCCTGAGAAGCTGAACTGCAGTGTAAGTACAAGGGGAGGAGGCACTGTGGGTGGGGTGTTCAGAAGCTGCCTCTTCAAGAAGTTAGAAGACAATCTTTTCCACTTTGGAAGAAATATTTGTTAAAATAAATTGAAGTCAGGTATAGTGCACACTTGTAATTCCTGCTACTGGGGAGGCTGAGGATAGTGGATTGCTTGAGCTCAGCAGGCTAAAGCCAATCAAGTGTCTGTACTATCCATCAGCAGGAGTAAGGGGTGACCAGGTTGCCTAATGAGGGGTAAATGAGCCCAAGTCAGAAACAGGGTAGATCAAAACTTCTGGCGCAGTGATGATCAGCAGTGGGATCAGTCTTATGAATGGCTGCTATGGTTTTAGTCTGACCAAGAGTGGGAGATTCAGTCTCTCTCTATATATGGATGGATGGATGGGTGGGTGGGTAGATGGACGGATGGACGGATGGATGGATGGATGGATGGATGGATATGTGGATAGAAACTGAACAGTATACAGAGAGGTAATAACACTAGTTGCAAATCAGGGATAGGAAAGGACACAGTGAGCAGATAAAGGACAAGATTTTCCTTCCATGCTCCATCTGCACCCCTCCTCCTAATAAACTTACTTTGGATATAGATTTTACAAAACTAGGGAATGTGACCTTTTTTTTTTTTAGAAGGGAAGGCATTATCAAACTAGGCTAGCTAAAATGATTCTAGCAAATGCAGAATTCATCTAGGGCAGAAGAGTTGAAGTACTTGTTCCTAAAAGGGAGATTTTGGGAAGGAACTGAAGGTTTTTGTATACTTCTGGTCTGAGAACACCCCCTGAACCAAGAGGAAGGTGTACCATTTGACTCATGGGAGCATTTGGCGTGGGGTATGATTTGGAGTCATTATAACCCTTAGGCTGGACATTGCCTTTCATCTAGGAAAGGTTTAGACTATCTATTGAAGGGATTTGTTCTGTAAAGTTTGGATTCAGTAAAGGGCCACACTTGAGGACATAGAGGGCCACATGTTGCCTGGAAGTCTCAGGTTCTCCACCCCTTTTTAGAGCATGGACCAAGAGAAGAGCAAGGAGGGATGAAACTTTTTTCTGAGGTAATTGAGGTTAAGTGACTTTCCAGGGTCAAACAGCTAGTGAGTGTCTGAGGCTGCATTTGAACTCAGGTCCTTCTGATTACAGGGCCGGTGCTCTATCCACTGTACCACCTAGCTACCCCTGGGATGAAACTTAAGATTAGCTCTATTCTAGGCCTAAGGAAGAGATATAAAAGGACCTTCAGTTTTCCTCATAGGCTGTCAGAAACTGAGGGAGGGAGAGGTCCAGGAGAGATTGTACCACACATTAAAGCTTTGGCTAGAGCTGTCTTTGGTTGTGTGTCTTCTTCAGGATCTTGATTGTGCTGGCTGAGGTAGAGAAGAGTGAGTTTTTCCAACACTTCTCACTTTGAAGGGTGAGCTTCCACAGAGTTCTGAGAATGTCCTCAAATGTACCTGTATCCATTCCATAGTATTTCTTACTGGCCAGCCTGTATAGAGTTGATGCCCCATTAGTACTATTGGCTTTCCTAATGCCCAAGCTCATATCGAGGCTGCAGGTGAGCAGGGCAACTCCAAGTAAACTAAGCCAGCCCATGCTGTATGCTCAGTGAACCTTGAAGGATCTTTTTTTCTGAGACAATGTCTCTTGGAACAAAATGAACATTTAAACGAAGAGAAGCTCAAATCATTAGCTACCAAAGCAAACAACTCTTTTGATCCAAACTGCAAAACATTTGGGAACCAGCCAAAGGGACCGATTTCAAGTTAAAGCTTTGCTTCACTCCCCACTATTCCTGGGAATGTTTTCCTGGCTCTCTTCCTTGAGAAAGCATAAGAGAAATGAGGGACAAATGTTCTCATACTGTTATACTAAGATTTTATGCATTCCGTATTTGTACCTGAGTGGCCCAAAGTTCACATAGCACCACTCTCATAGACCCAATTCAGGTCATACCTCTGAGTTATAATATACATCTCTGCACTTGTATTATTCAAGCTAGCCTCGAAGGACTAGAACAGGTGGCAATGCAGTGTAGTGAAAACAGCTAGTGAGTAAGGCATGGCTAGAAAGCATTTTGTTTGAAACAACAAAAGGGGTTTTGGTGAAATACAAATTCAGTAAATGTCAGTATAGCACAGCCATCTCTGGACCACGTCTCTGGTTGGCATGTCACATGGCTCAGTGTTTTTATTAAATAACATTGCCGGTTTGGAAAGGAGTAGACAATGTCTTGGACAGGACTTAAGAGTCATCTAAGAGCCCCTTAGGTTAACATTTTCTTGGGTGCTGCAATAAAAACATGGTTTCCCAATGAAGGACAGTTTTCAAAACGTAACCAGGCTTCTCCAGATATGAAAAAGTCTCATGTAGAAGAGTGATCTCATTTTTCCTATTTGAACAAATAGCTCAAAACTAAGAGCAGTGAGTCAAGGATACGAAAAAGCAAACATAGACTAGACATAGATAAAAAAATAAATAAAACTTCCTAACAATTCAAGCTATTTAAAAAATGGACTGGGTTAACTCTGGGGTGAGGGAGAAGTGAGAGGTGTAGTATTCCTACTCATTGGAGGTAATTAAGAAATGGCTGAATAACTACTTAACAGGTATCTTTTAGAAAGAATTCTCTTGGTTAAACAAGTTAAACAAGATGGCGCTTGTCATTCAGTCGTTTTTCAGTCATATCCAACTCTTCTTGACTCCATTTGGGGTTTTCTAATTTGCCATTTCCTTCTATTGATCATTTTATAGATGAGGAAACCAAGGCAGACAGGGTTAAATGACTTTCCCGGGGTCACAAAGAGAGTGGCTGAGGCCAGATATGAACTCATGAAGATGCGTTTTCCCAACTCCAGGTGATGCTCTATCCCCTGCACCACCCAGCTGCCTCCAATAAGGTGGCTGCTGAGGTTTATTCAGACTCTGCAATTCCATGATTATATTTCTAAAATTCTCCCTTCTATATTCCACCTCAGTGCATTGAAAAAGCAATTGTTCATGCCAGGAATACATACCCACCCCCCTCATCTTTTCCTCTTATAATATCTCTTCCTTCAATGCTCAGATCTAGTGTTTCTTTTTCCATGAAGCCCTCTCTAATTCCCCACCCCCACATCAATAAGTATTCTCACCCTCCTCAAATTTTGCATTATTTGTTATATTTTGTTGAATTATCTAGTAGAAAGAACTCCTTAAGGACTGGTGCAGTATGCCTTTTTATCACCAGCACCTAATTCTTGATGTTTATTGAATTGAAATGATGTGGAGGGAATTCAAATGCAGGACTTCTAACTCCAAATTTTCCCCATGCATTATCTTGTCTGATATAATTTTATGACTCTTAGTTCAATCTCTTTTACTAGAATGTAAGTACTTTGAGGGCAGACTTCCTTATATTTCTTGTGCATCCTCACAGTGCCTAACGCAGTGCTGAGAATAAGGGAGGTGAGGTGCTCATTAAATACTTTCTGACTGACAACAGAATTTCTAAGGAACCCCGCGCAGTGTTATGGGCCAAAGAGCAGCGCTCCCTCATGGGACAAACAATTTGCACCTATGCCACTGAGGCTGAAATAGAGTCACCTGGACAACAGTAGCACTTCCCCATGGGATGGACAGTTTGTGCCTATTTCCTCGGGGACAATGTGTTTTTTTGTGATGTGTTAAGAGAGCTTTGCTCCTAAAGATTAAATATATTGGGGCATTTGAAATTCTCAGGAGATTTGTAGCTGTAGGCAAGAGGTGAATACAAATTAACCCTCACTGGAGGGAGTTTTTCAAGTTCACCCACCACTTCAAACATTTTCTCCCCAGGAAGTGAATCGTTAGGCCTCTGTTACAGGAGGAAAAGGAAAAATCTCACCACAACTCAAGTTAATGTGTTAATTAAACCTATCAGCCTGACAGCAAAGCTTCCTTCTATAAAGGAGGGAGGGTGTCAAAGCATTCCAGTGAATAACAGTTCCAGCCAGTAATGGAAGGTTTTTCATGGAAAACCACCTAGATTTTTACTAAAAGTCACTGCTCTGGCAGCCCCTAAATAAGATCTATTTCCAGTCCTGTCTTTCTCAAGCTCTGTGGTTTCTTTGGAGTGTCACAGCAAGGCACCAAACACTATCATTATAATCTGTTGCATCAGAGAGAGCATTAGTGATGAGAGAGAGAGAGAGAGAAAGAGAGAGAAAAGAAGAAGAAGAAGAGGAAGAGAAGGAGGAGGAAAATGAGGAGGAAGGAGAAGAGAAGGAGGAGGAAGAGAAGGAGGAGAAGAACCACAAGAGGAAGGAGGAGAAGAACAAGAACAAGAATAATGAGAAGAGGAAGAGGAGGAGAAGGAGGAGGAGTAAGATGAAGAGAAAGAAGAAGAGGAAGAAGAAGAAGAAGAAGAGGAGGAGGAGAAGGAGAAGGAAGAGGAGGAGAATGAGGAGGAGGAAGGAGAAGAGAAGGAGGAGGAAGAGGAAGAGAAGGAGGAGAACCAGAAGACAAAGGAGGAGAAGAACAAGAACAAGAATAATGAGAAGAGGAAGAGGAAGAGGAAGAAGAAGGAGGAGGAGGAGGAGGAGGAGGAGGAGAAAGAGAAGAAGAAGGAGAAGGAGGAGGAGGAGGAGGAGAACAAGAAGAAATTGAGAAATTATGGGGAAGGGAGGTTTGCTAGAAGAAAAAGCCTATTAGCTAATTTTCTAACTTTTAGGAGCCATCTATCTGTGGTTCTTTTATCCTGCACCCTAAGCCTGCCTCCCTTCCTGTCTTTGAGACATTCCTACTAAATATAGTAAAAACCTTTAAAGACCAGAATGCTTGAGTTTTCTGGCTAATTAAAACATCTTGTGAACATATAAAGAAGACACCCTTTGTGGACAAGGCTATATCTACTTCCTGGCCTCAGTAAGTATACTCTAGAGTCTACAATGGATTAATTCTTCAGTATTTAGGACACTGAAGGGCCACAGGGACAGAAATCTCACCATTGGATAAAAGGATAGGAGATGGGCCTGTGTACTGACTGTTGAACCTCTCTTAAAAGCCATGTTAAAAACAAAAAATAAAATAAACTTTCAGGTAACCTCATTTTCTTGGCATTTGCTTGTCCTAACAGTGAAATGAAAAAAAAAAAGTCTGTATGCATACACACTTGTAATTTTGCCATTCAAATAACTCTCGCATATCTGAAATTTTGGCAAAGTCTGTCCTGTGTGCCCTAAATGTGTTCTCTCTTCATCTCTGTCTCAGAGAATCCCTAGCTTCTTTCAAGCTGCTCACTCCCCACTGCCTGCATGCCTTTTTTAGTTCTCCCAGTGGCTAATGCCCTACTCCAAATTACCATAGATTTAGTTTATGTGTGTATATAAACATGTAAGTATATATACACACATATATGTATATGTGTGTGTAATATTTACTTATATATGTACAGATTGCTTCCTTTGATAGAATATAAGTTCAATTGAGGACAAAGATCCTTTGTTTTTGTTCCTTGTGTCCTCAAGACCCAAAACCATGGCTAGTGCATAATAAAGACTTAGTAAATACCTGATGATTAATTAAATCAGTGTCCCAATTAGCTGCTTGTAGAAGGTGAGGGAAAATGGACATATATTTTGACTCCTAGTATGGCAATTGCCTCCACAGAAGCATATCAGCAATTCATTTGAAACTTTGAATTAATAAAATATATGTAAATATAGAAATGCCAGCCATTATCACTATTATCATGAGAATCACAAGAGGGACATTAAATGGCTTGCCTGAGATATAGCTAGCATAAGTCAGAAGCAGAACTGCCTCAAAGGCCAGCCCTCTGCTTATTCTGTGGACGGACCCACTCTTAGTACCGAGGCTCTACATATTTTGGGAAGAGTATACCCAAGGTTTATGAAGGGAACGTTTGGTGGCAACTATTCTTACCATGTCATTCAGTAAATTGCTTTACTTTGAAATAACCATAATAGCTTGAATTTATATGGCATTTATATATACATATAATATATATGTTGATATAGATGTTTAAGATTTGCAAAGTGCTTTAGATTTGTTATCAGATTTAATCCTCGGAACAACCCTGTGAGGGAAATGCTATCCCCATTTTGTAGGCAAGGGAACTGAGGCCAAAAGGTTGATTTGTTCAAAAGAATTTGAACTTAAGTCTGCCTCCAAGTTCAACACCATTAATTAGCTAGCTAATGAATTTACTATATCTAGCTACCTCGGTGATGTCAGCTAGCTCACTATGAAAGGGGAATGTACTAGTGTGGGCTTCTGAGTGATGGTCGTCAGAGTATAAACCTACAGACTTTGAATTTGAGTAGCTGCCCCTTCATCTATCCCAAGAGTGGGAGAATTTGGGGAATAACCCCAAAGGAGGTGACATAACAAAATAAGAAAAAAAGAAAAGAAAAAAATTTTTCAACTTAACATTTGGGACATTTGTTCTTCAAGAGAAAAGGACTATACTTATATGATAAATATTACAGAACTTTGAAACTTACAGTTTGGACTAGTATGAAATATCCTCTTTTGGCTGAATGGTCTTAAGGGGATGTAAATTTCAATGTTTAAATTGGATTAATGCTACCTATATGTTCTTTGCCTCCTCCCACACCTTTTTTATTTTTTTCATTCTGGACCTGTGACTTTCTGAGCACATGTGAGTGTGCTAAGTCACAAAGCAGATTGCAGTGAATCTGTAATCTAGTCTTGAGAGTTATCAGGAAGCATTGCAAGGTTAAATAATTTGCTCATGATACTACAACTAGTATGTTTCAGAGGCAGGATTTGAACCTAGTTCTTAACTCCAAGACTGGCCCTTTATTCACTATGGCATACTTCCTTTCATGGATCCATATCATAATCTCAATTGTTAATTGCACTTACCTTGTAGAGAGTGTTTTGAATTAGTAAAGCACTGTGATGATGATGTTTTATTATTAGGCTTAAATTCAAATTCCACAAATATCTGTTAAGTGCCTACAAAATGCCAGGCACCTTCTCAGGTGCTTATGATGTATATCTTAGATGAGTTCTAAATGAGGTATACTGTGATAAGGGCAAAGGATCAGTTTGTCAAAGTGCTTGAGGAAATTTGAGGAAGGAGTGGATCATTTGCAAGGGGGTGAGGGAGGAATGGGAGTCTTTGCTGGAAAAACAATTAGCAGCATGAGTTAATCATTTGAAGGAAGAGGACAAGAAGGATTTCAATGGGCAGAGAGAGAGAAGCATATTGTAGCCATCACAGGTGGGCTGCATGAATGCAAGTAGTCAGAAGGAGGTAAGGCATGGTCAGGAACAGGCAATAAATAGCACATTTTGACTAAGTCCTATGCCTACCATATGTGAATGGAAGCCACATATAAAATGGGTTTTAAGACAGACTAGAATGAGATTATGGGGAGCCATAAGAGGGAATGACAGCCTTTCTATTTTATTCAAAAAGCAAATTCACTAGTCAGTGAATTATATTAATCAGTGAATAGTACATACATTCTTGTTCAATCGTGACCAACTCTTCTTGACCCTGTAAGGCACAGAAGGCCAATACTGTCCATGGAATTTTCTTGACAAAGATACTGGAGTAGTGTTCTTATTTCCTTCTCCAGGTGATTAAGGCAAAAAAAAATTAAATGAATTGCTCAGGGTCACACAGCTAAGTAAGCATCTGCGGTCAGAGTTGAACTCACTTCTTCCTCACTTCAGGCCCAGTTCTCTATGTGCTGAGCCATGTAGCTGCCTCTGGCACATAGCAGGTGATTAATAAATGCTTGTTGACTAACTGATGAGAAAAGCAATTTTTAATCATAATGTTCCCTTTGTGCCCTTCCCAAATCAGGGAGAGAAAATCTCCCAAATGATTCTACACTGGCTTTCAGTGTACCTCCTACATTGGCTAAATTGTCATCTCTTTTCAAGGTTGTTTGTCCCTTCTCTTTTTGTTCTTATTTTTTCCTTAAGCTCTAAATGGAAGGTTCCTTGCGAATAGTATATCTCAAGAAAATTGCCCAAATCTAAGCAGTTAGGTGGTACAATAGATAGAATATGAGACATGGAGTAAAAAAGACCTGAGTTTGAATCTTGCCTCAATCACTGGTCAGATTGTGGCCTTGGTTGAGTTCCTCATTCAGCCTGAGTTTTCTCACCCACAAACCAGTGATAATAATACTGCTGTTCCAACAGCCATTTGAATAAGACAATTCACTTAAAGGCCTATATAAATGCTAGCTACTGTTATTAAATCTTTTGATTTGTTTCATAGAAGTATTTGTCCTGGAGGAGTATGGCAAAAGCTAGGTATAGACCAACATCTCATCCCATATACCAAGATAAGGTCAAAGTTGGTACATGATTTAGAAATAAAGAGTAATACCATAAGAAAATTAGGTGAGCATGGAATATCTTATCTATCAGATCTCTGCATCAGGGAAGAACTTATGATAAAACAATAAATAAAATAGATAATTTTAATTACATAAAATTAAAAAAGATTTTGCACAAACATCCAATACAGTCTTGATTAAAAGGAAAGCAGAAAACTGGGGGAAAATTTAGATCAAGTTTCTCTGATAAAGGTCTCATTTTGGGAAATGGGTCATATCTATAAGAATACAAGTCATTGCCCAATTTATGAATGGTCAAAGGATATGAAAAGGCAGTTTTCAGAAGAAATCAAACCTATCTATAGTCATATGAAAAAAAATGTTACAAATCACTACGCATCAGAGAAATGCAAATTAAAACAATACTGAGGTACCACCTCACACTTATCAGATTCCCTAACAGAAAAAGGAAATGACAAATGTTGGAGGAGATGTGGATAAATTGAAACATTAATATATTGTTGGTAGCATTGTGAATTTATCCAATCACTCTGGATAATAATTTGGAACTATGTCCAAAGAATTATAAAACTGTGCATATCCTTTGACCCAGCAATACTACTATTAGGTCTGTGTCCCAAAAAAGATTAAAAAGAAAAAGGAAAGGAAAAAGACTTTTGTGCAGAAAAATATTTAAGCCATTCTTTCTGTGTTAGTAAAGAAGTGGAAATTCAGGGAATCCCCATCAATCGAGGAATGGCTAAACAAATTGTGCTACATGATTGGGATGGAATACTATTGTGCTATGAGAAATGACAAGCATGATGGTTTCACAAAAACTGAAGACACTTATGAACACATTCAAAATGAAGGGAGAACATTGTACATAGTGACAATATTATACAGTGATCAACAGGCAATGATTTAGCTATTCTGATCAATACAATGATCTAAGACAATTCTGAAGGAATTATGCTGAAAAATGCTATCTACCTCCAGAGAGAGAAGTGATTAACTCTGAATGCAGTTTGAAGCATTTTTTTTTACATTTTTTAATTTCTTGTGGGTTTTTTGTCTGTTTTCTTTCACAAAATGGCTAATACAGAAATTTGTTTTGCATGACTGCACATGTATATACATATACATATATACATAGATATATATGCATATATATACATATACAAATATATATACATATACATATATATATCAGATTGTTAGCTTTCTGGAGGAAGAGAAGGGTTGGAGAGGGGGAGAGAACTTGGAACTCATTTTTTAAATGAATGCTAAAAATTGTTTTTTAATATGAATGGAAAAACATAATTTAAAAAAAGTATTGTTCTGGGGATGATATAAGTAATAAAGTAGCATCTCCAATCAACTAAATGAAGAATCCCCCAGAAAACTTTTAAAAAAATTTGATTCACTCTGTCAGAATAAGACTAGCAGTAATTACTCAAAGCCCATTTTCCTGACATTGGTGAATTTAAATATCAACTAACTACCAATCTCTCCCTAGCATGTCATTACCAGTCATGAATCTTCACATGCACTCCAAGTCTGAGCTCCCTGCCCCCTGCCCCTAATGGTCCTGACTGACCCCACTTTTTCCCATTGGATTTCTAACTGTATCTAGGACCCCACCTGATTGCTGCATGTGTCCATTCTCCTTGACCACCCTTGTACTGTGGAGTATTTCACCTCAAGAAACCTTATTTCCTACATTTTTTCTCTGTTCCTTCCATTCTAACACTGTATTTTTGGATTTTTAGGGATGCTATCCCTCTTAGCCATTTAGTTATTTTCTAAGAAACATTCACCAGAAATGCTCTAAATCAAGAATAATAAAAGAAATGCAATTTAAAATAACTCAGGCACAACCTCATACCTATCAGATTGGCTAGTATGACAGAAAAGGAAAATGACAAATGCTGGAGAAGATGTGGAAAAACAGTACATTAATGGACCGTTGGTGAAGCTGTGACCTAGTCCAATTTTGGAGAACTTGAAACTATACCCAAAGGGCTATAAAACCGCGTATATCCTTTGAACCAGAAATACTACTACTAGGTCTATATCCCAACGAGATCAAAGGAAAAGGAAAAATAACCACATGTGCAAAAATATTGATAGGTGCTCTTTTTGTGGTAGCAAAGTGTCAGAAACCAAGGGGATGCCAATCAACTTGGGGATGACTGAACAAGTCATGGTATATGTTGCTGTCATTCAGTTGTGTGCAACTCTTTGTGACCCTGGGGACCAACCATGGGATTTTCTTGTCAAAGATATTGTAGTAGGCTGCCATTTCCTTCTCCAGTTTTATTCAGGCAGGGGATAAGTACCTTTGCCTTGGGTCACAAAACTAGTGTCAGAGGTCACATTTGAATTTTGGTCTTTCTGACTCCAAGCCCAGCACTCTATCTACTACACCACCTAGCAGCCCCCTATGGCACACAAAGTATCGACTATTGTTGTTCTGTTAGAAATGATCAAGGTTATGGCTGCAAAAAACAAAACCTGGGAAGACTTATATGAACCAAGGCAAAGTGAAGTGAGAAGAACTGCAAGAATAATCTACATAGTAACACAAATATCGTAAAAATAATCAACTGTGACTTAATAACTCTGATCAATACAATGATCCACAGGTCCCAAAGACTCATGACAAAAAATGCTCTCCTCCTCCAGTTAGAGAATTGATGGACTTAGAATTCAGATTGAAGCATATTTTTCCTTTTTTTCTTTTTTTCCCCCTCAGAACATTACCAATATGGAAACATGGTTGCACGTCTTCCTATTTATAATGAGTATTGTATTTTTGGATATCTTAATGGGTGGGGCAGTGACTGGAGGGAGAGAGAGAATGAGGAACTGAAAAAATTAAGTTAATTTTTTAAAAAGTATTCATCATTGCCCAAAGTTGTGACTAGATTTGGTAGCCATACCCGACTTGTAAATCTTTTGACTAAGGAACACAAAAACAAGGGCTCAACATGAGGTCCCTCCTCCTCAGTGACAACAGGACTATCACTAGGTTCTTCTTATGTTTCCCCTTGGCAAAATAAGTAGCAGAAAAGGGAGACTGCCTCCTTTCCTGGTATGGGCTTTTCACTATACGAACTCCCCAGAGTCTGTGTTAAGACAGATGACATGGTATAAAGTAACCAGTAACTCCAAGAATCCCCAGTTCTAAGAGCTGCTCCTGTCTTCTTTCTCTCCTGAAGGGGTGGAGGTTTTTTAAATTCCAGCTAGAGGTTTCTTAATACTAAAATCTCGTCTTCTGGCCAAAGAAGGGAAACTTTATAGGTAGCACCAGACTTAGATATTGCATTCCAAGAAATCCCAAAGTTGAGAGTCCTAGAATTCAGCCCTATACTTATGGAAGGGTCAGTGTCACAAGCATCATGTTCCTTGGAGAGAGATTGTGCACATGGCACCTGATGTTAGGCAGAGATATAGTCAAAGAGCAAAAGCTAAATTGCAAAGTAGCAAAGGTCTTCCACTTTTCACTCTGCTATTAATCAATCAATAAATAGGCATTTATTAGGTATCTACAATGAGCCAGGCACTGTTCTGGGCAACGGAGATATAACTTGCGAAGAAGGAAACAATTAAAGTAAATGGTTTGGATGTTGAATATAAAATGAGAAAGGGGTTGCCTATCTAGCCACACCAATTACACTTCCTTTCTGGGTGGTGGGGGGCGGGGAGGATTACAAAGCCTTCAGGGGCCTCTGGAAGGTAAAAGAGGGACCATTTGGATTTCATTTGTATAGCAGCTCCAAGGTGTGTTTCTTCTCTAGAGGGGAGTGCAAATCACATGTTCGAACATGTATATGTAGGAGTTGAGAGTGGGAGGTGGGTGCTAGGGAGAAGCAGTGTGGAAAAGTGAGCCAACAAGAGAAACAATGAGCTTTGTGAGTTTTGTAGGTGCTTTCTGTCCATTTGATGGTAGCAGGGGTAAGAAGATGGGAAGAAGTGTTCTCACATATTCTTTATATTTCACATATATATTATGTAGCAACATATAAGATTTCTCTTCACCAAATAAAATAATAAGCCAAAGAGAATGACTTTTAGGGTCATCTCTAGGATTGTACATATTTAATGTGAGACCAGAGCTTGGGGACACTGGGCTATGAGTTACACAAACATTTTCTTCTTTTTTCTATTAAGAACATTAGTTAGTAGTTAGCAAGAGGGTTAATGCACAGGAGCTAGCTTAGAAGTAGGAATTATCTATCGCCTCTACTTTGACTCAACAGAATTGGAGCAATAATTTTTCTTAGAGAGAAATTATTCTCTTGTTTCTTTGTGACAAACATTGAAAGTGGCATCAAAGACAACTATTTTGGCTAATTTATGTATCTTGATTCCCAAAGTCATCATAGTCCAATGATAGTGGCAGAAACAGAAAAGCTTAGGGGATACACTGAAGAACAGGTGGCAAGGACACTTACCTATCTCATTCAGTCTCTTGTACAGTTAAATTCATCAAAACTGTCACCTGTCACTCTCCAGGAGCCACTGAAATCTGTAGCATTTGTTAGGCAGTGTGGTCTAGTGCCATAGGGTACTATGTGCCTAAAACTATCTCTATAAGAAAGATCAATACATGACCTTGAACCAAAGGAACTCAGTTTGACCAATGTTTACCACACAGCCACTAAGTACTCAGCATCATGGGAAAATAAGATACAGAGTCCCTGAACTTAGAACTTGCCTTCTAGTTAAATAAGATCAAAAGACACGAGTGGGTCAGATCCCTTTTCTGGGGGGAAAAGTGCGAAAACACTCAAAAAACTCTACAGTGATAGGCTTTTCCAAGAGATTTTTATGAAGGCATAATTATCTGGAGTTTCAGAAGCTGCAACAGAAATCCTTGGAAGCCTGAGAGGAGAAGTTACATAAAGTAGTCTAACTATTCACTCGACTTCAGTGATTTTCTCTGTCCTCTAGGAAAAAAAAAGAAAATCTCCAACCTGGCATTTAATGCCCTCTATAAAATGTGTCCAATTTTCCTTTCCAGACTAATTTCACCTTCTCTGACTTCATACATTCTGTGTTCCACAGAAACTAAACTATCACTGTTCCCTGACTTGCACATAACATCAATCTTCAGAATTACATTGTATTTGCTTATTTGTATGTATGTGCTGTATCCCAATCCAATAAATCCAATAAACATTTATTAAACACCTACTATGGAACGCTGTGTTAAGTGCTGGGGATACATTAATTAAAAAGGACTCTCCCTGACCTCAATGAGCTTACTGTCTAAAGTGGGAGACAACACACAAAAGGAGGCATGAAAACAGGAATGGGGGGGGTGTCACATAGCAGGGCCTCAAAAGTCAAAGGATTTTGAGGTTTTCAAGAAAAGGAATGATATCCACTTGCTAGTCATATTGTAGAAGGGATTCTGGGTCAGTTATAGGTTGAAATAAATAGCCTCTGAGGCTCTTTACTGTGTTTCTGAGCACAGGTCTTCTGATGCCTAGGCCTTTGTTCCTAGCGGAACACCACACAGCCTCTCAGCTATGGAAAAATGGTAGTGGAGACTAACTCACCCCCCTCCCTCCTCTCCCAGGTGTTCTGAAGACAAGGGGCCTGACCTATTTGTCTATGCCATGTCAGATGTGTATTATATTAAACAGAGTCCTGGGCTAAGATAAAGAGGAGAAATTCTTCCCTTGATTTTTTGTTTGCTTTTTTTTTTCTAACAGCTGCAATTAAACAAAACATACTTCAAACAATTAAACAAAACATACTTACTTTCTGGAAGAAAAAAAATATTGCAATTAATGAGCAGAACGAGGTTAGTGGGAAAAGACTGAGAGCAATCAGAAAGTTTATGTGGGTGCATTTGAAAGGGAAAAGGGTTTCTAGTGATTTCCTTTTCTGACAGTGAGATGAGCCTGGCAGATAAGGAGGAGGCTATACATAGTTTACTTAGATTTTATTAAAATATTTGACCAAGTTTCTCATGTTACCCTTTTAAGCAAGATAGAGAGACCTGGTCTATTCCAATAAGGTACATTTGGAAGTGGTTAAAAAACCTTATCCAAAGAATAGTTAGTCATTAATGGTTCAATGTTACCTTGGCAGGAGATCTCCCTTAGAATGATCAGGAGATCTGTTCTTGGCACCAGGACATTTTATGTTTTCAACAATGACTAGGATGAAGGTATAGAAGATATATTCATCAAATTTATACATGCTACAAATCTGGGAGGGATTAATAAACAGCAGAGTCAGAATACCCCCCAAAAAAATTCTCATAAGTACCTGGCACATAGTGGGAGCACTTAAAAACACTGATCCTCACCAAAAACACAATGAACCTCTTTCTTATGGCTTTGAAGTCATTCCATGGTGATTTTTTAAGAGGTCATTTTGAAACCCTAAGAGAGATTTAATGGGATAGATTCAGAGTTAAAATTCAAGATTCTGTCATTATCCCAGGATCAAAACTACTGCCTATGTAAGCTAAGATAACCCTTAAAGCCATGCCAGTTTTTGAGGCTGGTCTAATTCGCCTCCTCCACAGTGCCCCATTTAAAAACCCTTTGAGGCAGACAGAGTCATTTCATGTAGCAAGTGAAAAATTATGATACAACCTGAGTAAACATGATATCTGAGGGTGAATACAGGGCTCCCTTGTTTGCATATGATGGCATTTAGGCCTGAGAATTTGTTTTATAAACAACCATCAGGGTTGACATTTAGCAAGCTCCCCAGTTTCCACTCTAATTGCTAGCTTTGTACTCGGATACTTAAATCATTTAAATATTCATGAGATTAGAAATCAGCTATGACATTGGGAAATTTCAAGCACTTGGAAATCATGCCAAAGCTGCATAGCATGGTATATAAATGCTCAACATATTTCTTATAAATAACTGAGTGCCTTTTTACTTAACGCAGCTCCATGGGGATGTGTGACGGCATTAGGTAGATAGAAATTGCCTAAGTGGATATGCTGGAGTAGCAATTATTTGAAAATCCCCAAAGGGCTGCACTTCAAGGACTAATTCCTGCTCTATTTCAGTCTTGCCCTTTCAAAATTGAGGGTTCATAGGCCGATTCAAAAAAATCTATTGATTGATTTATTTTTCTATCTATGGGATCCATTCATATTCCATCTGGTTAATGTTGTTATTATCAATATCATTTGCTAAGGAGAGGAATCTAAGTCAGTACAGCTTTACCCATTCCTATTTACACAATATCTTAGTATTGGACCAAGAAGGTACAGACAATCATGGAGCTAGCAGGACTCTGCAAGACACATAGAACTATAGAGATAGAAGGGATCATTTTGTAGAAAAAAGAACACAGGTCTAGGAGACAGATCTGATTTCGGGTATGCTTGATAAACTCCCAAAAGGCTTTGTTCCAAATAAATCACTTCTCCTAACTGGAACTTGATTTCCTCATATGCAAAATGAGGGAGTTGGAGCAGAGGATCCCAAAGGTCTCTTCTAGCTACCTGATGTTATGACTCTATAAAATCATGTAGACCAGCCTTTCATTTCATAAAGAAATTGGGAACCAAAGAGAGGAAATCATTTATTTAGGGACATCTACGAAGGCAGGGTGATGACTATGAAATAGGCAAGAACTGGGGGCTTCTTTTCTAAAAATGTCTGGTTAAAAAAAAAGTATCACTCATTCAGAAAAAGTCATTACTGCTCTCATAGTGGCTCGGTTGGCTATAGTGTGGTGACAGGAGCATCCTTGTTGGGAGAGCTTAATCAAAATGAGGAACACTAAAGCCAAAACAGGAGGTGCAAGTAGACATGGATGTAGTAAGCACAGTGTTAGGGTTAGAAAGCAACAGAAAAGGTTTACGTTAGAGAAGCACGGCTACAGCTTCCATAAGCCAAGAATTAATAGTCAGCCACTTCAAGGGATTTCTAGGAAAGAAACTCTAAGAGGCATTTCACCATAAGGTTTTACCACTGATGTTATGAGTTCTAAATATATCAACAAATATTTATCAAACACTTACTATGAGAATCAGGCACTGTGCTCATTAGTAGACAAAAAAAAAAAAACAAAGACAAAAGTAAAACTGTATGTGCCCTCAAGGAACTTATGTTCTAAAGTGGGACATAGCATGTACCCTTATATAAGCATGTGGAAAAGTAGATACAAGCAAATTGGGGGAGAGGAGTGAGGAGGAAGTAACTAGTTGCTAAAGGGATCAAAAAAGGCCTCATATAGGAAATGATGTTTGAGTTGAGTATTTAAGAAAACTAGGGATTCTAAGAGGTGGAAAAGAGGAAGTATCTAAGCATTGTGGAAAGCTTATGCAAAAGCATTAAGACGAGAGATGGAATGTCATTTTGGGGAACAGCAAGTTAACCAGTTTGGTAAGACCAAAGAATGCACAGAGGGGAGCAATGTATGATGTCTGGAGGTAAATTGTAGCCAAGCTGGGAAAGGCTTTTAAAGCCCAAAAAAGGATTTATCGAGCAGTGGAGTGACATGATCAGATCTGTGATTTAAGAATCTTACTTTGGTAGATGTGAAGGATGGATTGGAGAGGGAGCAAACGAGGCAAGGAGATCAATTAAGAAATTATTGCGATAGTCCAGGCAAGAGGAGTTGAAGATCTAAACAAGAGGAGTGGCTGTATGAGGAGAAAGAAGGAATAGATATGAAAAATGTGGTGAAGAGAGAAGGAATAACACTTTGCAACTGACTATATACATAGGGTGAGGAAGAGAGGAATTAATAATGATTTTGAAGTTATAAATCTGAATTACTAGAAGGATAGTGGTACACTCAAGAGCAATAGGGAACTTGGAAGAGATGTGAGTTAGGGTGGGGGGAAGATACCTCTAAGATTTCTAGTTCTAAGGGTCTAATGGACACTTGATAGCATAGGGCTGGTTCTCATGAAAAAGACTAGGCCTAGATATATGGCTGTGAGAATCATCTTTGTAGAGATAAATGAACCCATGGAGCAGATGGGGTCACACTGAGAGTACAGAGAAAGAAGAGGAGAGGATCTAAGACAAAGCCTTGGGATGCATCCAAAGTAAGGGTATGAGGTATGGAATAAAAGCTGGCATATAGAAGAAAAAATAGTCTTTCCAGGTTCTAGAGCCTTTCAAGTATGGGCAGGGTTGAACTTGATCCTGGCAAAGTCACAAAGCCAAGTAATAGAGCAGAAGGAAGAGTAGCTCTAGGACTCCATGTGGTTTGGTTCCATGTTGGTTGGAACCTCATGCCTGCAAGGACATAGGAACAGGAAGCAGAGTAATGGCCAGTGGCCACTGTTCATGTGGTGATTAAAAGAATTGAGTAAGAATAGTATTATAAAAACACAGAAAGGAAGGAATACTCAGAAGAGTGTGGACAATGGTGTCAACAGCTGTAGTGAGGTCAACACTGGATGAGAACGAAAAAAGCTCATCAGACCTGCCAAAAATAACCATATCCATCTTGTACTATGAGACCAGATGGATGAAAGGGTACTTAGATTATAAATTATCTGAATGCACTGGATATATGGAGTGATTTTTGAATAAGTATTGAGAATAATACTGCTACTGGGTTCCCTTAAAATTAATATTGTTCTAATGTTCTCACATTTCTCTTTTCACCTATTGGATATCTGTGTCTCTTTTTATGGTCTGACAATAGAGTTGAGATTCCATTAGAGATAGGACCAGGAGTTGTGTAACCTCAAATGGCCACATGAACCCAGAGGAAGGAGTAGTACAACTGGAGCCTAGATCTTCTTAATCAGAGTCTAATACTCCTTCCAGTATATAACATTGCTTAATGTACTACTCCTTCCCTTTCCTGGGGAATCTAACATAACCCAGCATCCTCTCAAACCCTGAGCCATCAAGTGAGCTAGGCAATGCCTATGGATACACATCATAGAAAAGGTGTAGATGAGGAGACAAGGGAGGAAAGAAAAAAAAATAAGAAAATAGGAAAGTAGAAGAACAAGGAAGGAATTTCATCATCAATGGTAAAGATTATTTCATTTGTGTCTTTGTAGCCCACACTTGGGAGAGAATGTAGCATACTGACTAGAGTTGTTGGACTCGGAGCCGGGAAGACCTAGGTGCGAGTCTCATTTCCAGCACATACTGGCTGTGGGGGTTCCATCCAGGTGCTTTACCCCTCTGTGCCTCAAGCAATTTTCTAAGACTGCATTACAGAGAAGGTGGGTTTTACTTGGGTTAAATTATTTTTGTGTCTTAGCATAATGCCATTCTTCCCTTTATCCAGATGTGTTAAGAAAATGTAGGATCCTGAATTGGTCAGGTTTGTGTTATGGACAGAAGAACTGTCTCATTTAAAGGTATACCAATGGAATGAAGGAAGGAAGGAAAAGAATGGAGGGAAGGAAGGAAGAAAAGGAAGGAAGGAAGGGGGAGAGGAAGGATAAAGGAGAACAAATCAGAGAGCACAAGGCAGGAGAATAAAAGGAAGAGAAAAGGGAGGAAGGAAGGAAAGAAGAAAGGAGATGTAGGAAGGAAGGAAGAAAGGAGAGGTAGGAAGGAAGGAAGAGAGGAATGAAGGAAGGAAGGAAGGGGGAGAGGAAAGATAAAAGAGAATAAATCAGAGAGCACAAGGCAGGAGGAAAAAAAGGAAGAGAAAAGGGAGGAAGGAAAGAAGGAAGAAAGGAGAGGTAGGAAGGAAGGAAGAAAGGAGAGGTAGGAAGGAAGGAAGGAGAGGAAGGAAGGAAGGAAGGAAGGAAGGAAGGATAGAAGGGAGGGAAGAAAGGAGGGAGGTAGGAAGGAAGGAAGGAAAGAGGGAAAAGACAAGAAACCAGAGAGCACAAGTCAGGAGAAAAGGAGGAGGGAGAAAAATGAAAGAAGGAAGGAAGGAAAGAAAGGAGAAATGAAGGAAAATAGAAAGGAAGATCCCATGCATAGACCAATGTATGCAATAGGTACTTCATTAATATTTTAATAATAATAATAATAAGCATTTATATAATGCTTTAAGTTTTTCAAAGTGCTTTACATATAAGGATCTCATTTGATCCTCACAACCATGAGTGGTAAGTACTATTATTCCCATTTTACAGATGAAAAAACTGAAGCTGAGAAAGGTGAAGTGATTTGTCCAGGAAGGATTGGAACACAGGTCTTCCTGATTCCAACAGTCTATTTACTGCACCACCCAGGAAATGAATTAAAAATGAAAAAGTGGGGTTGGGGAGGAGTAAAATAAGGGAAGGAAAGAATGAAAAAAAGAAAAGTAAAAAGAAAGGTGAATATGTTAAGGACTAGATAATTTTTTTTCCGCTTCCCCCGCCCCCACCCCCGAGTATCTAATTGTTTATATATGACTTAATGCCCTAGCCAAAGGAGAAGCAATAAAACTCAATGACACCGAAGTGGAAGCATCATTTCTGCCCCCAAACTAATGAAATTTTTCCCTACCAAGTTCTTTTGTGGACAGATCTCACAAGGCTTTGACAGAGCCCTGCAAAGCAGGACAAGGCTTGCTTCAGTGACCAAACTAGAACAAGATCTCACCCAACTGCCTGCACAAAGGCTGGCGTTGCCTTTCAGGTCCCTCGTGACACCCACCATTACCTAATTGTCCTCAGTGGGAATCAAAATCTGTCCTACTTCAGGTAACGTCCTGCTGGGAATGGCTAAATCACAAGGCCGTGGCACTTCCACCAAGTTGGGATATCAGGATCTTTTTCTCTTTGCTTGTTATTTTTTCAGTCACAGCTGCTTTTTCGTTTTTTCTCTTTTAAAATGTTTCCCAACACATCCTGTTTAGTGAGGTGTTTAAGACAGAGTGAGAGATGCCTTTGGAGGCAATGTTTTATAACACAGTTTGTGCACTACTTTATTGCCAAATTAAAATAAAGATGTAATCTTGCAGACTTAGCCCACCACTAAACCTTCCTTGGGTGGTTTCCTGTGTAGTAGCAAGAAAGAAGTGGGAAAAAAGAAAAGAGGTGAAGGATTATGTCTAATATCTCTTTCTCAGCATCCAAATGCAAAGAAAGGAAACAGCTTTTTATCGGAATGCTTGGTTTGCCTACAGCTTAAGTGCACAAGATGAAAGTGGGAGGAAAAACAAAACTTTCACTGCATTCTTTATAAATATTCAGAACTATTCTGTAGCTTCCAGTCCTGGGTGGCCCATTGTTCCTTTGTGAAGGGTCTAGCAAGATGAGTTTAGCTTTGTTCCAAGCATCTTTCATCCTACCCCCTTCTCAGATTTTGCTGGCATTTACATAATGTCTTTTTTTCCCTGGCAATGCAAAGACACTTTGAAAAGAATTTACACAGTGGATTAGGGGGCCATGGACTCCAAATATAAGCATCCATCCGCCATCCTGCAAAAAGAAAGAGCATCAAGAGCATCTCGGCGCTCACCGATGAGTAATTATGGTGATTCAAATTTCGTGTCCAATTCAGAGAGCCACCAAATCCCCTCAACCAACAGGAAACTACCTGATTACAGAAGTCTTGAATGGGTCTATTCTTAGACCTTTATCCCTCTTAATAATAAGAGCTAACATTCTTATAATGCAAAGCAGGGAATGATCAAATGTGATCCTTAAAAACAAAATAAAATGGTAACAGGTTCTTCAGGCATCATTATCTCCATTTTACAGATTAAAAGTTAAGTCTCAGGTTAAATGGATTTTAGATGACCATAGATGATCTCACAGCTAATAAGTGTAGGAGACTGAACTGAAACCTAAGTCTTTGCACGAGTATTCACTACAGTTGGTTTTACAACACCAAGGAATCAATGGCTAAGTAAGCCATAATCCTTAATCTGGGAACGTCGGTGAGTAAATTTCAAGAGGTCTCTGAGGAAAAATAGGATTTTTATTTTCACTAAGCCATAACTAAAATTTCTCATTTCCTTCCATTATGAATTTAAAACAAGAAGATTATTCTAAAAATGACTTTGCAGATCTTCACCAGATTGTGCAAGGGCTCCGTGAAACAAAAAAGGTAAAGGACCACCACTCTAATCTTTCACATGAGCAACAATTACTGACCATACAGGGCCCTGTTTCATAGTCAGAGGATCACAGATTCTAGAGTTGGAAAGGGCATTCAACTGACGCCCTCATTTTACGGATGAAGAAACTGAGAAAAGGGAAGTGACTTGGGCAAGATCACATAGAAAAAGTTTACTTTGCAAACTTCTTCTAAAGGCTGAGGCATCCAAGAGAAATCAAGACCATGCAAATTTCCACCATCCATCAGCAGCTTTCAGTCTTGGGAGTTTGAATCACAGCCTAATTTGAGCAGGAGGAGGAAAAAGAGAGGAGTAAGAAAAAGGGAAAAAAGCAATAGCAGGGTGATAAGTAAGAGGGGGAAAAAATCTCCAAGAAACAAAGATTCCCACAGAGAAAGGAATCTTACAAATCATTCAGTCAGATCCCAGCATTTTATTGATAAGGAAACTGAGGCCCAGAGAATTCATATAATTTATTTAAGATTACCTAGCTTCTAAGTCCAAATTCAATACTCTTTCCCCTGGGCCACATTAAGGATGGATATGTGTGTATGCATGTGGTCATGTGCATGTGTGTGTGTGTGTGTGTGTGTGTGTGTGTGAGAAGAAATGAAGACAAAAATGGTAAAGAGAAAGAAAAGGGGAATAAAGGAAGGGAGGAAAGGAGGGAGGGAAGTAGGGATGCATAAAGAGGAAGATTTTATTTAGGTCTAGCCTTCAAGGAAGTTTTTTATTTGACTAAGAGGTGCCTAAAGGCAACACCCCTTGTCTGCAGACTTGGATCTTCCCGGTTACACCAATCTAGCAGCAAGCCCAAAAAACTGAGACCAAATTCTGAACTGTGGTTTCTGCAGCAGGAACAACAGTACCTTTCATAAAGAACTGAAGACATTCATACAGCTTAAGGTTTTGTTGTGTTTTTTTTTTTCCTCTTCATTGGGCAATTAGCTGTCAGCTTCCCCATCAAGGACATCACTGACGTTTCCCTGGTGCAAGGCAGTCGCATCTCATCAGTGCTAATAGCCCTGTTGTTCATGGGTGATTACCAGCTATTGTTTCTGTGTCACTGGCCCACCTGTGTGGGCACAGCACAGCCCCATTCTGGGCTTGGCATCCATCAGATGCAGCAGAATGGGCTTCAAGACTAAATACCCTAGGAGGGAGGAACAGTTCCCCAGAGGCATGTCCTCCCCAAGGAAATGCTCCAATTCACAATCTTATGTTCTGTGGCCTCACATTTCCTATATTTAGGCTATGTGATTGATACAGGCCCAAGCTGGCTGTGTAATGTAGCCACCATTTTATACTGAAATTTCCTCAGAAAACTTTCTATATACCCATTCCTCAGGAGAATTCAGCAATAAAGTTGGTTTCAAATAGCATCAGTTCATCCAGGACTCCTTTATAATCTATCATTTACACCACAGTTCTCACCACACTTAGACTGTTCCAATTGTTTCCAAAACTATTTTCACATCTTCAGTTTCTCCTCCAATTCTCAGGACTTCTCCCAAACCTTTAAACGCTCTCCAATCTAATTCAACATCCTATATTAAATACCTACTATGTGTAGAATGTGAGTTGAAGTAGTGTGGTGGAGAACAGCCACCAGACTCAGAAAGAGCTGGGTTCAAGTCCTACTTCTGACACATACTGTCTGTGTGACAGTTGGCCAATCAATTAATCTGCCAGTGCATCCTTCAACTCAATGAGATGATAAATTGCAAAACAACTATAGATTTGCATTGGTAAGAGCTATTTCCTCCCCAGGAGTCCCCTCTGCCAAGGAATTGACAGATCTATATAAACATTTTTAAAATCATCTGTGCACTAGATGACATAAAGGTAAAGACCAAAAGGAAGAGTCTCTGTCCTCAGGAACCTGACATTCTATAGAGGAATAAAATGTAACATAGAACAACAGGAACATAAATTGGTGAGTACACAGATATTTATTCGAAGAGAGATAAGCAAGCACTAAGGGGATCAGACAGACTTGCTGTAAGAAGTCATCTATCAACTGTGTGTTGAAGGAAGCTAGAGATTTTCTAAGAGGCAGAGGGGACAAGGGACAGCTTTCCAAGTGACAGGGAGAGCCTGTTCCAAAACACTGGATAGAGAGTTAGGTGGCACAGTGAATAGAGCACCAGCCCTGGAGTCAGGAGGACCTGAGTTCAAATCTGCCCTCAGACACTTGACATACTAGCTGTGTGACCTTGAGCAAGTCACTTAACCCCAATTGCCTGACCCTTCCCCCCCATCAAAAAACATGTACGTAAGAGGAAGCATGGCTGGAAAGAGCCAGAGTCAAACAAAAGGAATGAATCCTCTGAGCCACCTTTTCAGGGATGGGAAAGTAGAGGAAAGTGGAAATGGCTTTTTGTTGGAGTTGTGTGCCCATGTGATGGATGTTTCTCTCTCAAATGGTGTTTTCCCCCTGTTTGCTGTTGGTAAGTCTGGTATAGAGCTTTCTCCAAGAATTGAGGGTCTTGCCTGACCACATCCAGAACCCAGAGATGATACCCACAATCAATGTCATGAGGTACTTGATTATGAAGACTGTGAAGTCAGGGGTCATGGGTGGGTGGGAAGGGGCCCCACCACCACCCCAGTGGTGAGGGCAAGGGATGGCATAGCTCTTAGAGCTCTGGGCCACCCAGCTGCGCTCCCACTGTTGTCAGGAAGGCTCGCTCGTAAAAGTAGCAGGCAAAGATGATGGTGGCAGGCACGGTGTAAAGGACGCTGAAGACTCCTATACGGACCATGTGTCACAGAGGGTGAGTGAGATCACTCAGGGCACCATGTTGGAGCCACATAATAAAGTGCTTTAAATGCCAAATAGGAGGGATAGAGAGAGGGAGATGGAGGGAAAGAGAAAGAAGGGGAGAGGGAGGGGAGAGAAGGTGACCATCCAATAATTCCAAAAGGTCAAAAAGGATGTGGATTTTATCCTTTTTTGTAGGGATCATGGTACCTGAAGCAAGTCTAAGCAATGAAATTCAGTATAAATAGCTGCTCTCTTAGAGTTCAAAACCCTGGGTTAGAATTACAGCCTTGCTACTCACTTTCCATGTGACACTGGGGAAATGAGTTAACCTCAGTTTCTTCTACTCTAAAATGGCAACGTTTATGCTCCCAGAGGATTGTTGTAAGGAATAAGTGAAATGATGTATGAAAAGCACATTATACCTATAAAACACTATATAAATGTGAACTACTTCTTTTTGTACATTGGAGCCACCCCTGATTTTTAAAATATAATTTGGTCTTATTTGATCTAAATGATAGTTTCTTCCTCTGTAAAACTGAGGGACAATAGGCTATCATAGATAAAGTGCTGGACTTGGATTTAAATTCTGCCTCAGAAACCATATGACCCTGGACATGTCAGTTAAATTCTCAGAGCCTCAGTTTCTTCATCCATAAAGTAAGAGGGACAGACTTAGTAACTTCTAAATTTCCTTCCACCTCCAAGTCTTCAATCGCACAATCCTGTCAAAATAAGAATGTTGAACTAGGTGATCTCTGAGGTCCCTTCCAGCTCTAAATCAAATGACTTTAACCCTGAAACAATAATAATTACCCCCATTTTAGCAGGGAGGAAACTAAGACCTAAATCACATAGTGAGTTAAGTTAATGACTGCTTGACTACAAGCTCCAAATTTCCTGACTCTTAGCTGAGGTATAGGGTCAGTCCCACTACAACAGACCATTGGGAAATGGGAGTGCAAAAACAGAGGTCCATGAATTTAGAACAGGAAAGGACATTAGGTCAAATAGTCCAGCCCCCTCATTTTACATAAGAAGAAACTGAGTCCCAGAGAATGTAACTGATTTGCCCAAGGTCACAGAATTAAGTGGCAGAGCTCAGATTGGAACTAAATCAACTGGCTTCTAAAATCCAGGATGCTTTTCATTCTGCCAACTATGAAGGTTTACACTTTTATGTTCCTCCTCCATTAGAGGTACAGAATTGGAACTGGAACTTGTAAATCTTCTCCTTCACGGCTTCACTGTTAGAAGGAAGAAAGTTTCAAGGACTGATTAATATAATGAAACTGGTTGAAGGAGAAATATTCAGTCTCCTGCAGCACTGGACCTGCTTTTCACTGCTGCACAACACTGGACCAGATGGACCGCAGCTTTGCTCTAGGAATGAAAATCAGGCATTATGCTCATTGGTCTGCTGGAAAATAAAATGCTAATTGAAAATCTTCTCTATTTTTAGACTTGACATGCATTTTATTTGGCACTAAGGGCAGTATAAATCCTAAGAATTTCAATTTGCTTTTCCCAGAATCCTAGCACCAAAATAGACCCCAAGGGATCACCTAAACCATTTCTCTAGCTTCAGGCGACATGAAACAAATATAGCACCCTGGGCAGATGAAATCTACTCTTTTCCTTGGAATCATCTATCCATATCCTCCCTACCCATCCTTATTCAACACTTTCTTCAAGATAAAGTCCATAATTTCAACTTCTACTAGAGGCTTTGCCTGGTTATTCCCATTCCATTCTCATCCTTCCTTACCTTTGAATCCTCTACCCCCACCCCTACTTCTATATGCTATCCCTTCTTTTATATGTTATATAGGCCACGTCACGTACGAAAGCATTTACTGAGTACCTATTATGTGCCTGGCACCATACAATGTGCAATAGATACAGAGAAAGGGAAAATGAAACAGTCTCTGCTCTCAAGGAGTCCATAATCTAATGGGGGTGGGGGTGGGTAACATGTATGCACAATCCAGCTACAGAGAGCAAAAAGTGAAGATAATCTTGGAGACCAATCTATTATTCACTGGGTTATATTCTGCTTAGCTTTGAATTATTCTCAACCTACTTAGGGTATATTTTTGTCCTGTTTCTGAAATTAACATGTGAGTAACCTCAAAGCAGGGATTGAGCCTTCAACTTCAGTGACGCTACAAAGATACTTCCTATCTACAAAGTGTTCAGTAGGACCTTAATCAATGTTTGCTGCCTCACAGAATGCAAGCATTAGAAGAGATCTTAAAGATGAACCAGAGCAGTCCCCTTCATTTTACAGAAGAGCCTGGGTAAGGGAACCAATTTTTCTAAGGTGCTGCTGCTAACAGCACCAAATCTAAATAGCATTATCCTTCCTACTGAAACAAGAAGAATGGAGGGAACTCCATTTTCAAAGGAGATCCTAGAAGGGAAATTGCTAACATCCTTCGGTCACTTATTTCACTATTTATAAGCTCTTCCCACTGATATTCATCAGATCTAATCTCAATCAGTCACTCTATAGCTTCAATGATCAAGAACCTAGGGCAATCCAGAATGAAGTTGCCTCTAAATCCTAAGAGAGAAAATGAAGAAAGTTATTCCATTGCTAATTGTCCCCTCTAAAGCCCTATGATTCTGACCTGCAGGACACATGGGTAAAAAGTCCCTTCTGCTGCTTCTCAATGTTCACTAACCCCTATCCACTCCAGTGCTATCGTCCAATTCCTTTGTCGCCTCTAGGACAACTTCTTCTTTTATTAACTGGCAGCTAGGTGGCCCAGTGGAGAGTGCTGGAAATGAAGTCAGGAAGAATGGAATTAAAATCCAATCTCAGACACTTACCGGCTATGTGACCCTTGAAAAATCATTTCACCTTTGTTTGATTTAGTTTACATATCAGTAAAATGGGGATAACGGGGGCGGCTAGGTGTTGCAGTGAGTAGAGCACTGGCCCTGGAGTCAGGAGGACCTGAGTTCAAATGTGGCCTCTCAGATACTTGACACACTTACTAGCTGTGTGACCTTGGGCAAGTCACTTAATCCCATTTTGCCCTGCCTTCCCCCCTCAAAAAAAAAAAGGAAAAGAAAATGGGGATAACAATAGCACCTATCTCACAGAGTAGTAAGGATCAAGTGAGAAAATAATCTTGAAGCGCTTACCACAGTAAATGTTGGATACTACTACTATTAATATGAACCAATCCCCATGGTACAACTGAAAGTGATGGACAGTAGTTCAAAACCTGCCTCTGCCATTTAATACTGGGTGACCCTGGGTAAGTCACTTAACTTCTTTTAGCCTCAAATGACCACTTAGTTCATGTCTAGCTCTAAATCTGAGTGAAATCTTGTGATCCTTCATATTAGACTTCCTCCTCTCACATTCCCTCCATCTTCTTGCAAACACAGAAACCTGGCTCTCCCCAGAAAACACGGCATCCTTCACTACCTTCCCCAGTGCTTGATGTCCCTTCTCTGGAGCTTTATGGACACACTGTTCCAGAAGGAAGAGTTGGCATATTCTATGCTCCTTGAGAACATTTCTAGATGCTGCTTCTCTGCCATCACTCAGTAGACTCTCCATCACTGGATGCACTTCCCAATTGCTGGCTAAATAGTTTTCCTATCGACTCGCAAACAAACTCCTAGGTAGGGACTTCAATATCGTCTATTGATGTCTGCTACAAAAACAAACAAACAAAACTGACGTCCTAGTAATCAACTTCTTCAACTCCCACAATTAGTAAATTTATACTACTGCTGCCAGCCAAATAGATGGCCAATCCTTGATGTTCAACATCCCCCTTAACTATTCAACTTCCACAATTCAGATTCTGACATACCTCCCCCTAATTACAAACTCTGATTCTTCCATTTTGTCCCCTGCCTCATTGCTCATTCATCTCTCTATCTCCCTGCGTCGGTCTTTCTCCTTCTCTCTCTTTCCTTCTTTCCCTCTCAGTTTACAGAAGCTTTTCAGTTCATAGACATTATCAGACATACTTTGCTGTTCACACTTTCAGTTTTCCCTTGTAAAAAAAGGAAAAAACAAACAAACAAAGATTAAAACAGACACACAGGTCATAATCCCTGCAACACTTCATACCCATAATCCCTCACTTTTCCAACAAAAGGTTAGAGGTGCAGTTCCTAACTCTTTCCTTCCAGCCAAGACTCATATATGCATTCTTCACCTACACTGCCACCTCCAGTGATTCTCTCCATCCATACTCTCCCTGTAATAATTGCCTGAGTTTATCTCCACAGCATATCTCATATCTGTTTCTCCTCCACACATATGGTCTAATTCACGACCTTGTCACCTCTTGACTAAACTAGAGCATTGGCTTTCTTCCTAGTTTGTCTCCTCTGCAGCCCATCCCTCTATGTAGCTGCCAAAATAATCTTCCTAAAGCCCTGCCCTGACAACGTCACTCCCCTCTGAAGAAGCTCAATGGGTCTTTACTTATTCTATAGTGATACGCCAAGTCTTCATTCAAAGTTAGTCATTCACAATCTTCCTCCAGCCTCCCTTGCTCCAAGTTTCACTTGACTCTCATCACCCACTTTAAATTCCAGTCACTATGGTGCACTTTCTCATCATGATATTCCACATTTCACTACTGTCTTTCACGTCCAGAAAGCTCACTTTCCTTACCTCCAACTCTTGGCATCCTTACTTCCTTTTAAGGCTCAGCTCATGTGCCACAACCTAGACAAGACATTTTCCTAACTGATTCACACCCCCATCCCCTTATTTTTAGTGCTCTTTCTGTCCCACTTCTAAAATTACTTGTCATTTATCATAAGATGATAGATTTAGGAGCCAGCAGCAACCTCAGAGGCTATCTAATCCAACCCCTAATTTTAAAGATGAAGAAACTGAGGCCAAGAAAAGTGACATAATTTGCCAAAAGTGACTGACTTGATAAAGTAGCAGGGCGAAGGTTTGAACCTGGACTTCTGACTCCAAACCCAGTGCTTTTTCTAATGCACCATTCTTTGTATATGTTGTCCAATAGGATGCCAGCTCAGGGTCTGCGGACCCCAATTTAAATCACACCTCTGAAGCTTACTCCTCATGTAAGAAATCACTTACCCTCCTGGCCTCAGTTTCCTCACTTGCAAAATGAGGGAGTGGGACTAGATAGACTCCAAAATTCCCTTCAGCTCAAAATTATAATCTTATAGGACAGAAATTATTTTGGGTTTTGCTTTTGTATCCTAAGTACTTAGCACAGAGCCTAACACATAGTTGGCAATTAACAAATGCTGAGGGGATAGGGATTGGGATAGGACTGAACCTGTGATTCCATTGATATAGGAAAATCTCGGTGAGGAGCTTCCTCCACTGAAGCAGGTCAGTACTTTCTCCACCACTTACAGTTTTAGAATGTTGCCTAGAAAACTGAAGTTTAAGTGATTTTATCAGGGTCACAGAGCCAGCATGCATCAGAAATGGCACTTGAATCTAGGTCTTGCTGGCTCTAAGGCCAATTCTCTATCAACTATGTCACGTTGCCTCTCAACAATTTATTGAAATAAATTAATTCTAGAGTCTATTGAAGGGTCATTTAACCGAATCTCTCGCAGAAGTTAAACCCTATCAACAAAACCTTTCCTCAACTCCCCATCTTTCCCTGCCAGGGAACTTGGCATAAAATTCAGGCCTCTGTAAAGAACAAAAGAAATCATTAGACAGGAATCTGGGGAAAATTAAATATTGGTCTTTTACTCTAGAGCTCTGCCAAGCTGTCTCAAAAGAATACACTCACCTTTTGGTCTTGACTATATGCCAGAATCCAATCCTCTTGCTTGGGATGAAAAAGTAGGCTTTGGATGTAAAAGTTCAGCCGATACTTTTGATAGGTTGCCCCTTCATCAGAGCTGATCAATAAACTGCTCTCAATCTCCGGGTCTGTGAGTAACATGATCTGTAGGGGTGGGGAAAAAACAAAAAACAGAAAATCAAAGCTATCTTAGGAAAAGGAAGAGGTCTGAGTCACATAAACTTTGAAGAGAAAGGAGAAAGACAAAATGGACATAACCTAAAGTAAACTCAAGACCCCTTCTGTTTCAGCATCCTTTCAGACACAACTACTGACCAGGATATTTAGTCTAGAGGCAGGAAAAGACAAATTAGAACAGCATTCCCATTCTTCTTTGGAGTACTTTGGGAAAATCAGAACTGAAAGGTTTTGGAGATTGTCAACTCCTAGTACTTCATTTTACAGACGAGGAAATTGAGGCCCATAGATAGAAAGCAATTAACCTAAGTCAAAAGGCAAGTTACTGGTAGAATCAAGAATAGAACCCAGATCTCCTCTCTCCCAGGACTCTTACCATTGTAACATCACATTTCCTTTCGGTACTTTTTCCACAATGAAATTGTTTTGCATTACCTCTTGAGGCCTTTCCACCCCTTTTTCTTCCCATATAATTTTGTCTTTTCTCTTTCTTTGAATAATAAGCAGATTTGCTGAAGTAGGTTATGGGGGTGGGGGTTGGGTGGGGATAGGAGAGGGATATTTTAAGCCTCGTTCAAATTCAAAATTCGTCAAAAATTTACCAAGCCATATATTATAAATAGAACATATATCAGCCCCAGGAGAAACACAAAATTTAAATAAATTTTGGTCCCTGCTCTCATGGACCTTACAGTTTAAATTGAAATAAATTACATGCATAGTTAACCATAATGCAGAATAACTGCACTGTAGTCTCCATTTTGGGTATGGTCCTAAACTTACAGAGGTGACAATACACTATCTTATTCACTATAATTGCGGAAATTGTTTTTTCTGTTGTGGTTGTAGTAGAAAGACAGTTATCTTAGACTTAATTAATAAAGGAATAGTATCCTGAATGAGGGAAGTCATGGGCACATTATACTTGACTCTGGTCAGGAAAAACAAACAAACAAAAAAAACAAAATAAAACAATAACCAAAACAAAACAAAACAAAACAAAGATGACATTCAATTTGGGTTGTGGCAAATTAAGAAAGTGACTGACATAGTGAGAAGCATGCGCAGATGAGAGTGGCCATGAAGGTGAAGAAGCACAAAAACATGCCCAATGAAGATTATTTGACAACAGGGCATGTTTAACCTAAAGAACAGAAGAATTAGAAGAAAACAAAATCAACAAGTTTTGGAGTCAGAAGGGCTCTCAGTGGCCATCTAATCTAAGCCATACCCCAAAGGAAGGATCATAGGATCAATCCAGGATTATGCTGGAGCCAGCTCAAACCAGCTCATGAAAGCTTCAACTTTCAGTATGAGCATTTACACTTTGGAAATTGGGAAACGCTATAAATCAGAGCTTGATTATTGATTTGCAGACTGTTTACACTTAAGATGATGTGACAGAAAATGTTAATAATACAGTAAACTTAAAATTTAAAACGTGTATTATGCATACACCTCCCTCTCCCATTGGCCAAGAAAACCAGCTATTAATCACGTAACAGCACACCACTAAATCCATCCCACTGTAAGATACCCATCAAGTGGTCATCCAATTCCCTCTTAAAGATATGATAGCTGCCTTTAAAAATATGTGCAAAGCTGTCAGGTTGAAAAAGAAATGAATTTGTTTTGCTTGGCCACAGAGGGCAGATATAGTAGTGAAAGGGAAAACTATAGAGGAGCTGATTCATGTTAAAGACAAAAGCTATTTACTAAGAATTTGAGTCATCCCAGAGTGAAATGGGGTGCCTAGGAAGGACCAGGTTCCCCATTATTGGAAGTCTTCAAGCAGATGCTTTAAGAAAACTTATTAACGATGTTATAGGGACCAAACTAGATGACTCTGAGGTCTAATCTACCTCTTGGATGCTGATTTATGTGGTTTTGCCCCTTCCCTGTGTCCAGAAGGTGTGTAAATAAGTGAACTACATCTGGTCTCATAGACAACCCTTTTTTCTGAATTGTGACAATCAGTACACCAAAATTTAGTAGGGAATTGTATGTTGTCTTGTACTGTACACCACTCGCTTCTGCCAGTTCCTCAGTCTTGTCTGTACAACTAAATTGTCAGTTTCTCAGGAGCAAAATACATTTCTTCTACTTATTTAATATCTCCCACTGCACCTTTATAGTGCTGGGCAGCTGACATCCTTATGCACAGGGAAAATAATAGTTTTTTGTGGTATGATTTTGGTAGGGGTCCCAATTTCTACTCCTATCTCCATATAATGTCTAAAATTCCAGATTCAAGATAGATTCCTTTCACTGAGAATTCATTTCACCTTGTAAGCAGGAAGCAAGCAGTCATCAATCATTTTTGCCTTACTGCAAATGAGCTGAATTCCTCCCCTATGAAGAGTAGGGAAAAGGAGGGGAGGGAAGAAGCATTTATTGAGCATCTACTATGTGCCAGACTCTGTTCTAAGCACTTTAAAGATATCTCATTTGATCCTCACAAGAACCCTGGGAAGTGGGTGCTATTATTATCCCCATTTTACAGTTGAGGAAACTGAGGCATCCAGAGGTTAAATGACTTTCCCGGAGTCAAATAGGAAATATCTGTGGCTAGATTCGAACTCAGGTCTTCTTGACTTCAGCTTCAGCAGTCTATTCACTGCAGCACCATAACTGACTCCAGCTGCTCCCTGGGACACCAGGCAAGGGTGTAAGGTGAGGGATTTGGGGCGGGGAGGTGATACTGAACAAGGAGGACAATGGTAAGCTTTGGCTAATTCTTAATTTTTCCTAAGACTGGCCATGGCTGGGCACAAAGGTTATTAACTGTTTGACAGTGTGAAGACAGACCAATTGTATCCAGGGGAAAGCATTCCACCAGTAAACTCAGCAGCTGGTTTCAGGATCTAAGTAGCCTTTGAATTAAGCACTGCCTCCTAATGGCTAACCCCAATTCTCCAAGGGGCTGTTTCATGGTAGTTCTTCTTGGCCTGTTTATTCTGCATAGCGTCTGTCTGTCACGGTGAATCTGTTTCAGCCTGTTGGCTTAAGAGCAGTGTTAAAGGCTCTGGGCTCAGTGGGCTGTGTTTAACACACTCATTAAAATAATAACCAAAAAATGCAACCACTTGTGCACATTTGAATGATAAAAATCTCGATGTGGAGTGGGAATAGTCAGAAGTGATAAAGCAGATGATTGATTGACTGGAAGGCATGCTTAGCAGAATGTAGGAAGGCCAGGCATGCCTGGCTGCCTACAGAACACAGAATCACAGACCATAAGGGTTGGGAGAGTCCTTGCAACCATTTTTGAAGAAACATTCTTATTTAAAAGATGAAGAAATAAGTGCCAGCAAGGTTAATATCCACTACGAAGTTTGCTATTACCTCAAACTCAAGGTGAACTAAGTGAAATTCATTACCTTCCCTCCAAAGTGCCCCTTGCCTTTCCCCAAAAGCCCATTTATGTAAATGGCACAAACATTTCCCCAAGAACCTATAATTTAAACCCTAAACTTGTTCCTGATCCATTAGACACCAGAAAATGATAAATGTTTCTTGGATCAAGAGATTTCATATTGGGTTTGATCAGTTTCTCCATAGGCTATGCAGAGCATGTTGCTAGTTTTACAACAAGTAAGGGATTGGGAAGGGAGGGGGAGATGGGTGCTACCATTAAGTCCCTTTTTCCTCTAATTTAATGCCTCTAGAAATTGTTGATAAAGTGCTGCTGCATCATCAAGTCTCTGTGAGACTGCTTTAGTCAGTGGAAACGCAACCTTCAATGGAGTCTCTAGATGTATGGCTTATTTTGGTACTCATGACTTCTACCCCATCTACTTACGAACTGGCATGCAGTATGTTTTTTCGGAGAAGAATGAGCAATGTGCCTAATGTGTGGCTATATGAAGAGAAATCATTGCAGTCACAGGGTTAAAGATTACCAGCCAAGGACACAGGCTGTTCCAGGAAGAGGAAGAAGAAAAAGGTGGGGGAAGGGAGGCGATGTCATAAAAAGAGCATCACACCAGGCACACGCGGAGCATTCAAAAGCATTTGGAAGCAATCGTATTAAAAACTCAGGATAGTTAGTGTCACAGTGTAAAATGTTATGCTGTCACCGCAAATGGCACATGAGGCTCATATATAAGACAAGCTCAGCCAGAGTTGTGTTTATGTTTTCCAGGATGAATTTAAAGCATTGTCCATGTCTTCCTACGCCCCTCCTTCTCTAGCAGCAGGAAAGCAGAAGAGTAGTGTGGGTGTCAACTCTGTGGAAGGCGAGATGGAAAACACACCAAGGAACTGGGGACTTTAATTACCTTTCATTCCATAGTCCAATGACAATATTGCTCTCCAATAATAAATTCTCACCAAGTTACACGCCTCCCTCTTGTACTCGCTAGGCAACCATTGTCCCCTCACTGGCTGACTGTCACAAAGACAGACATCAGGTGATCTGCTAAGTATAAACTCGCACGGCTTCATTAAAATCTATCGCACACATTAAGCAAGGCCATTTAGATGTCTCCTAAACTAGCAGGCATACATCCAGGAGATTTCATATTTGCTAGGATATAAAAGCTGTCATATTTTGAATAACGAATATGTCATCAAACGATCATATTGTTTTGTTTCTCAAACCACAATTAACAATAATGTATAACAACCTTTCCACACTACTGCCAAAAAGTAATTTCCATGATAATATGGAAGGGCTCAATTTTATAGAGCACCTATTGACTGAGACAAGGTGAATTTTTCTTCTCTCTCTTTCTGTATTTCTCTTTAAGCATGCCCTGTTCCTATCTCTTCTAGTGTCTACAAATATCATCGTAAAATATTAATCATGCCATTCCTGGACAACCAGTCCATGCAAATCAAAACCTTGGGGCCTACAGAATATCTCCCAAATTATATTGCTTTCTATCCCGGGAATCTGATGTTATCGACGTCCTGATAAATGTAGCTATGCCTATGTGATGTCGAAGTAAAATTGGAACAGAATAGGCTCATTGACTGAATTTTTCTAAATGTTGAGTTATCTGACATGTCGCTGATAAAATGTCTTAGATAATTCAACTCAGCTTAGTTCTTTGCCTTTCTCTGGATGATGTCTGTATGGGTACAAAGGTTCCTTGAAGTCCTCAGCAGCCTCAAACATGGATGGGCGTCTGACATCCTTGAGAAGTCAGCGAAACCTTTCCTCTTCCCTTTGCTTTCTTCTTCCTATTATGACTGCCTAGGTGGGTGGGGATGTGGAGAATCTCTACAGAGTAAATTTGGGTCATTCAATCGTTCGTTTTTAAAGCCGCCCCCAATCAGCCTGTGTTCAGTAACACTGAATAGGCCACATTCCAAGAGCAAGAGCCTAAACAAAGCATTGAATCCTTCATTCTCTAGAGCAAACACAGCTACTCTTTGGACAGCTTAGAGCAACACCCCGCGAATTCACAATCTCTGGCAATTTGATCTTGGCTGAGTGGAAGATAATCTTCCTATTCTCCATGAAGAAAGAACCTGTAAAGAAAATTAAGCATAAGTCTAGGGCCCTATCTTTTTTTTTCAAAAAACAAACCCTTTATTAAGACTTTATTAGTTATTGCCTGCATACAAATATTAATTGCCATTGAGCCTTCCCTACTAAATAAAATAGGCCTGGCAGGACCTCTACTGGTAAAAACTTTAGAAGGAATTATCTGAGTTTTTGTCCCTTCTTCAAAAACTTTAAAAAGGTATAAGTATTTTTACAATTTATACTTTTCAATCATTCAAACAAACGTTTTCTTTCAGCATGATTTAGTTCCCATAACCCTCTATAATAATGATTATTATTACATTTGGAGCTTTTCAATTCTTGAATATTATTTTACTAAGTACCACAAATCCAGGTACCTAGCTAGCCAAGAGAACTTGACTCTGGGACTCTAGTCCTTTTCTATTCCTGACTTTTTGTGAATTCAGAACCTTGTTTCCTTATAGCGCTGTTTCACCTTTTAAATGGCACACAAAGAAACTTGATGAAGGATATGGACTCTAGTTCCAGATCTGCCACTCTTTAGAGATTCCACTTTCTCTGGCCCTCCATGTCCTCATCAGAAAAATGGGAATAATTATGGCTAAACTGTGTTTTTATCAGACCATTGTGAGGATCGAAGGAAACAATGAATGGAGAGGATTTTGTAAACTATAAAGTGCTATGTCAACATAAATCTTTTTCAAAAAACAAAACTTTTTCAAGCTGCGATGTGAACGAGGTTTTTCTCTGAGATAGGGAGGGTGCAGACAAGGGGAAGATGCAGCTTCAAGCACGGAAGGTCATTATTCTTTACTTGGATCGGTCCACAAGTCATTAGAACCAGTTTACTTATGCCTTGCACAGTGTGCAAATGCTGCCCTCACTGAAGTTTTAGATGAATTGTTTTATGGAAAGTCAATAGTGGCGACAGAGGCTCCACACCCAAACTCCAAGCATTCATTCATCACTGGCTGTGGGAGAAAGAAGAAACTTTGTTTGCTTTTCAAGAAAGTGATAAATGAATATGAAATACAATTTATAGATCTCAAATACATTGCCTTTTCTTTTTCTACTTTCTTTTGTTTATGTGTTGTTCTTTCAGCTCAATTGACAGCAGGATGTCTTTTACAATCAAGCACAACTTGCCTTTGTCTGACTTGTTCCAAACATAAACGGCATGGGGCTATAGCATCTGAGTCTATGAATGGTGAGGAACACTATTCTGATGACTCCAAGGCCAAACAGGGACTCTGCTTTGGGCATCTGCCATGAAAGATCACTTAAAGTCCTGGAATGTCATCTCTCTAAGAAGTCTCCCTTCCCTGATTAATCCCATTCTGCCTAAGATTTCAGCTCTCAGCATTTACCCCTACATGTATTACAGCTCGGAAAGTTCCATCTTTCCTTCCTTTGTATACAAAGGTTCTCTTTGACCTGATGCATCATCTCAGCCCTTGTGCATGCAGCTGTGTGGCCTTTCCATCTACGTTTAGGTTAAAACTGTCATCTTTGGGTGTTAATCAACAGGCAGACTGTCTGATTTGTTCTGTGCAATCTTAACCCCATTCCAGGTGCAGACAGGCACATAATAAGGACTTTGGATGATGATGAGAGTGCAACAGGGAAAAACAAAACCAAGCAGCAATAGTAGCAATCTGGGTCCCCATCTATCAGTTCATTTAAACAACACAGAAAACATTTTCCATCTATAAACAGCCTAAGTGGCTATTTGCAAACCTTTGGCCTCAAAATTTAAAAGTGAATTAAACAAAATGTAAGCAGAGTAAACGAGTAATTTTCTGACCAATGTGGGCAGGAAGTTGACTAATCCCGACGTGTGCTAAGCATTAATATTTTTCATCCCAGGAAAGGGGGTGGAGGAACACTCTAAGGGCCTATCAATTGCCACCTGTTTCTAGAACAGTACAGAAAGTTAGAGACTGTCCCATAATGATCCCTGTAAAGGAAATCAGTGACTACAGATAACTGGAGAGATATGGCACATTGTTGTTGTTCAGTGATTTCAGTTGTGTCTGACTCTTTGTGACCTCATTTGGGTTTTGTTTGTTTCTTTGTTTTTTGGCAAAGATATGCCATTTCCTTCTCTAGCTCATTTTACAGATGAGGAAAGTGAGGCAAATGTGGTTAAGTAACTTGCCCAGGGTCACACAACTAGTAAGTGTCTAAGGCTGGATTTGAACTCAGGCAAAGGAGACTTCTTGACTACAGGTCTAGCACTTTAACAAGGGTGCCATCTACCTGCCCCATATACTGTATTAGGCTGATCCAATCCTAGAGAAGAGTGAACTCAGCACAACAATGTGGTAGGTACAGTGAAAAGAACACAGCCTAGGTAATCAGAGGAACTAGTTTTAAATATCTCTACCAACACAACTTACCTTGAGCAAGTCACCTATGCAAAAGACCCATGAAACCGAACATACTTTATATAGTTTAATACTAAAGATGATCACTCAGAACTCAAAAATCAGGAGAGCCAAAGCAAATTGGTTCTATACAGTAAAAGCTGGTAAAAATTGCAAACCCTTCGATGCAAGAATTCCTTGAAACTGTAATCAAAAACAAATGAGCAAAAAAAAAAAAATATTTCTGTCTAGGGATTTCAATTTGAACCATCCATTGAGTGCTAATTTAAGAAAAGAGCACTGAGGGGTACCCAGATATACCCAGATATTCACTAGAAGCTCAAGCCCCACTTGGAGAAGAAGAGCTGATGATTCCTAGTCCCTGAAATCATTATATTTCATGAGCCCTGAAACTTTTTGACTGTATAAGTTGGCATATTGGTTAAAGCATGGAAACTGCTGAGGCCTTGAAACTACTTACTCCCCTGACCACATATTATACTCCAACCCCTACCACCTGTCTTGTCAATGTGTGTTCTCTTTGTCACAAGTTGTAAATGGATAAGTGCACATTCTGTGCAGTCCATCCCAATTCAGAAACGACACACAACAGATGCCCTGATGATTGATGGCAAAGACTAGGTATTTGAAGGAGAATGGGGGGAGTATATTTTCTAACACACCTTTATTTTTCCATACTCCATGTCACAAGATGCCCTCTGTGGTTACAGAAATAGTTATGTTCTGAATGTTCCATGGTGGTCATGAAGATAAAGACAAAGAAGGAGAAGGAGGAAAGAGGGAGAGAGGGAGAGAGGAAGAGAGGAAGGGAGGGAGGAAAGAAGGAAGGAAGGAAGTGATGAGGATTGGAGAGATATAGACACCCCAAGAATGGAGTTCCCAGGGAGGGTCAGGGTCATCTGGAATGAATTTGCGGTCTCAAGCATTCTTTAAGTCAAGGTGGCAAAGATTTATTGTTACACTTTTCAGTGGGCAAGAGTTCTTAGGGAACCTGTAATCTTACAGGGGTACAGTTAAGGTTTATATAAGTTGAACTATATATAGTTAAACATGTGCCAAATATGCTAACTAGGTGATTCAGCATGGGATTAGAGAGTGGTCTAAGTCTAGGATACATACGATAGGTCAGTGAGTAGCAAATATCTTTATGATTTAGTACACAACCAGTTTAGCCAGTACACAGCCAGTTCAAACTAATAAATTCTATAGGTGCAGCTGGCTACTGTATTGAGAAGAGAGATACCTGTTTTTGCTAGGGCATGCTGTCCTCAAGCTGGAGAGAAACTGCCTGATACAGTGTTTTGAGGCTAGGGAGAGATGTGATTTTAGAATTAGGGTCCAAGGACAGGCACTCAAGTACCTCATTGGAAGGAAGGAAGGAAGGAAGGAAGGAAGGAAGGAAGGAAGGAAGGAAGGAAGGAAGGAAGGAAGGGGAAGGAAGGAAGGGAGGAAGGAAGGAAGGAAGGAAGGAAGGAAGGAAGGGAGGGAAGAAAGAAAGAAAGAAAGAAAGAAAGAAAGAAAGAAAGAAAGAAAGAAAGAAAGAAAGAAAGAAAGAAAGAAAGATATTATTTTAACTGAGCTTTGCATTTTTTTTAATCTGGACAAGTGTTCCTATTTTTTTTTATTCAGAAAGTATGACCATGATGTCTAATGCTCTACTAGTTCTTTTCCCAACTTATCACTTCTAAGACGTGGAAAACAGTGGGTCAGGGATATAATATTATTTGCCCTATGACAAGACTATACAGAGTAAATTGTCATTTAACATTAAGCTATTCAGTCTGAAACAGTCTTAAACATATTTTTTTAAACCTAAGATTAGGAGAAGGACCTTGTTGGTCCAACTGTTTGTGTTCTAAAGAATCATAAAGATATTTGCTCCTCACTGACCTATCATATGTATCCTAGACTTAGACATATTTTGAAGAATATTCCCACATTCTTCAAAAGACCATGTTCTTTCTCTGTTCTTCAAGGACCTAAGGCAGAAATATAATGGTTACTCAATGTCCATCCAGAAAGACAATAAGGTTCAGGTGGCTTGGAGGCACCACAAAGAAAATGGACCAAGTTGTTCAAGTTAACAGAAAGAAATGTCATGTACATTGACTATGGCCAGTGTGACAAAGCAAATAGCTCAACTATCCAAGTGGATATTCATCTTCGCAAAGTGGCTATTACCAGATTAAAACTGGGAAAAGATCACAAAAAGACTCTTCAGTACAATGTTAAATCGTGACAGGTAGGAAAGGAGAAAAGCTAATATAAAGATGAAACTATTTATGAAGATGAAACCATTCAAAGATGAAATCTGAAGATGGGAGAAAAAAATGTACAACGTACAAGTGTAATTAAACTGCTGAAATAAAAACAAAATATAAAATGATATCTATATCTACAGAAAATGCCTATACTGCAGGCAACAGCGAAACCAGTTGGTTACTTCAAGAATATATGTGTCTTTAAAATCCCAGAGTTGTACATTCTCACTTCAACCTTAATCAGAACACACCACTTTGGTTATCACAAACCCTAGCATCACAGCTCTCCTGATCACACAGCTCTCTTCATAGCACAGCTCCCCAAAGATCTCTAAATGCCAAGAGGTTATCACTGTCTTAAAATCTTACCTGTTATCAGGAAGAAAACATGAGGCTCAGAGAAAGTGACATCCATCTCCTCTGTTCATGGGAAAGTTTACAGTAAATGATGTTCATTTAATGATTAGACATCTTTTTAGCATGATGGCAATGATAAAGTGACATGGTTTAGAGAGGGAGAGAGATAGGAGAAGAGGGGAAATGGGAGAGGGAGAGAAATAGCAAGAGAGACAGAGAAGGAGGGAGGGGGAGAGATGGAGAGAGTGAGGGAGAGTAAAAGTGAGAGAGAGAAAAAGAGAGAGAGAGACAGACAGACAGAGAGATAGAGAGACAGAGAGAGGCAGGCTTACCTACCATTAGTTTTGAAAATTGGGATTTGGAAATGGGGAAAAGATTACTTTGGCAAAGAATAAAAGTTGGAAAATTGGTTTCATAGGTTTGGGAAAACGTCAACTTGAAAGAAAGCAGAAAGTTAGTAATTTGCACTAATGATAAGAAGAACCAATAAGAACAAACCCATTTGGAAAATTAGTAAACAGAATATGTCCATATACAGCCTCCAAGACTCAACTTTCTTCATCATCTTGACAAATGTATTTTAGTTTTACTTACTTATGCTAATACTTTGCAGTAAACTGGCAAATATACCAAAGAGTATCAGGGAAGATTAATGAAGCCTCAGCAACACGAGACCTCACTAATGTACTTGGCTATTAAAGCTTTCCTGAGAAGTATGTGGAGACCACCAGGGGTTTCACCAGAAACAGGATTTGCAGACTAGTGGAGTGTGAATCACTGAATTACCTCAGCTCCACTGCAAAGCTTTCAGACAGAAGGTGGGGAGAAGGGAGGCAAATCTAGGAAAAAATTTCCCTCCTCTTAGCAAGAAAATAATTTTCAAAGTACATTCCTTCTCGTTCCCCTCAATTATTTAATGATAGACAATGATCAAGTGGTTTTTAAAAGACAGAAAATGGTGCATAAGTTTAATCTAGTTGTCTCCCAATGAGATTGCTGGTTCTCTTTTAAACTTCTTTTTCCTCTGTCAGGTACAGTCTATTTAAGTAAGTAACCATCTTTTGTTCAATAATATTTGCTTTAGGATTCTGATTCTTTAATTAAAGAAGACTCTAATTGTCCAAAGACTTAATGTTAGTAGCTATATGTCCTGGAAACAAAAATCCCAGAAGTTGACTATAAGTTCAAAGGAACAACATGCTTTGTGCAGTCAGTATGATCTAACTCAAATCAAGAGAAGGATAGTTCCAATGGTATTATCAATAAGAATCTCCTCAAAACCCCAACAAGTGGTCCTTTAACTTTTGCCTCAAGACCTGCTGTGAAAGGGAACTCATCGCCTCCCAAAAAAGACCATTCTACTTTTGAACAACTGTTAGGAAGTGTTCTTTACCTCAAATCTAAATTTGACCTCTTGCGAATTCTATCCATTTGTATAAGTTCTGCCTGTGGAGTTAATCTCTATTCCACATGACAGCCCTTCATATAGTTGAAAACAGCTATTCTGTAGACCTACTAAGTCTTCACTTTCTCCCAGAGAGCAATGCTTTCCTTCAAAAAAATTATCTTTTATGTATTAATATATTGTAATCTACATACATATACACACACATATATGTATGTGTTATATGTATAGGTATATACTATGCATGCACACACACACACATATATATATACATATATATATATATATATATATACATACACACACATATGTATATATATGTGAAAGTGTGTGTTGCCCATCTGTATGTGGAAAGAGAAAGCTAGAGAGAAAGGGAGGGAGTGAGGGAGGGAGGGAGGGACAGAGAGACAGTGGAACATATATGTATGCATCAAGACGCAGCATGACACAGTGGATAGGGCTGGCCTTAGAGCCTCTATAATGACAATGTGTACAGTATCATCACAGTGGGTATTATGATGTGATGTGAATGGTGATAAATGAATTGCCACACTCCATGTCACAATATATTTATCACTCCTCAGATGGGGCATCCTGTCACCTACTACTCTGAAATGGTTGGATCACTCCAAATCACTCTAATCTTAGCAGGTCTAGGATATGAAAGATGAACCATAAGTACGTGGTTACACTTCAACTCTCTCAAGGTGCTTGAGGTATCCCTGTTGAAGTGAAATGCACTTCTCCACTAACTACTGCAGATCTTGAGCCACATCCTAGCTACACAACTTCTCAGTGCAGTTATAAAACTGGTTACTCATAATAGTATCCAGATATTTTAAGATTTTAAATAAAACTATTTATTTTTAAAAAGACAAAAGAAATCATACATGTCAAATCATATTTTAATTTGTCATATACTTATATGTCAGTCAGTATACAAATAGTAAGATGGATCACAATATAAATAAAGATTTGAATTATACTCTTGCATCCATGTACTCAATATCTAGGGTAAAGAACTTTCTGACTCATAATTCATTTATAACTTAAAAGTCACAACTCCCCAAATTTCTCCCATTAGACGGCTCATTTTTTTAATCAAATCTTAGTCACCAAAAATTTATATTATCTATTTTTTTTTGTTTTTCATGTTTAAGACATGAATATGCAAATGGATTAGGGTGCCATAATCTTTTTATTTTTAAAGATCAGGTACTGATTTGGTATCCCCTGATTGTTTTTTTAAAATACTATTTCTCCAGTTTTAAATAAACAAAATCTCCTTCCTATTCCTTTAGAACATCAAGTTGTTTGTTTCCACACAAGCGAAGTCTCTTTCTACATTAAATACAAGAGGATTTCAGTCTTCACATTTATACCATACTTTTTATGTCCAAAACTGCTAAAATTTCATCTTACACTGAGTTTTCTCATGTGCATATTAGAAATTTTTATTAAAACAAATTTATTTTCCCATTCCTGTTAAGTATCAAAATATTTATCTTAAACAGTAACAGTTTATGTCCTTTGATGATCAATACAAATATTTTCTTTAATTTTTGTCCCTTTCATTACTAAATTCCTCAGTGTAAAAAAGGAACTTAGTAGGAAAGCATATGGTACAATTGGAAAACTTGTATGCATTTCCTTTCTCAGATGTATACTAGTGGCATGAAACTGGGCAAGTCACTTAACCTCAGTGGTCTATGCATCTCTCTAAGACTTAGTTACATAGAATATATCAGCATATACTGATACCGCAAGCTTTCTCAAAGGACAGATCCCTATATCAGTAAAATCATAGGTCAATTCCCTATTCCAATATATGTATTATATAAGGGTAGTCAAACAAAACAAATTCCCCATATTGTCCATGTCCAAAATTATGTTTCTCATTACGCATATTGCTCCATCATCTCTCTCTAGAGATGGGGAGCTTTCTTACTTATTAAAATATAGGACACAACACTAGATTATCTTTCCTAATTCAAAAACTAGGGTAAGGTTTGGGTTAGTAAACAAAGACAGTTATGTGACTGAATGCTGGAAAAAATAAACAAACAAAACAATTTACACCTAAACCACCCAAGAGTGTATGGCCCTATTGGTTGAGTTGTGAATTGATCCAACCATTCTGGAAAACAATTTGGAACTCTGCCCAAAGGGCTATAAAGCTGTACATACCCTTTGATGAGCAATACCACTTCCAGGTCTATATCCCAAAGACATCCAAAAAAAAAAAAAAAAAGGAAAAAGACCTATTTGTACAAAAATATTTATAGCAGCTCTTTTTGTAGTGGTTAGAATTGAGGGGATGCCCATTAATTGGGGAATGGGTAAACAAGCTGTGGTATATTATTGTGATGGAATATTAATGTGCTATAAGAAATGATGAGCAGGATAATTTCAGAAAAACCTGGAAAGACTTATGTGAACTGACACAGTGAAGTAAACAAAATCAGGAGAGCACTGTACACAGTAACATTAGTGCTGTTCAATGGAGAATTGTGAATGACTTAGCTATTCTCAGAAATATAATGATCCAAGAAAATCCCAAAGGACTAATGATGAAGCATACTATCCACCTCCAGAGAAAGAACTGATACTGATTGAATGAATATAGACTGAAGCATGCTACTTTTCACTTTTTTTTTTGAGTCTTCTTTTACAATATGAAATGTTTTACATATTTGCACATGTATAACATATATCTGATTGCTTACCAACTCAGGGAGGGGGAGGGTAGGAAGGAAGGGAGGGATAGAATTTGGAACTCAAAATTTTAAACAAAAATGTTTTTAAAAGAATTTAAAGTGTGTGATTCAAAAAAAAATAGTAGTTAAACTCTATAGAACATGTATGATGCAAATCACAGTTTAAATTGTAGAACAACAGATATGTTAGGTGTTCAAGGTGTGCACAAGTAAGTGTCATGCAAGAAGCCCAGAAGGAGAAATCTCATAATTCTGTGCTGGGAAATACAGCATAACTTTTCATTGCCCCCATTCATTTTGATGTTGTTTTCTTTTCTCTGTCCTCAAGAGCAAATAATGCAGGAGCTTCTGTGTTCACACCACAGCACCTCCCATTGTGCCAGAAATTATCTAGAAATGGCGGTATTGACACATAGCCTCATATACAGGATTATACACCTAGAGATAGAATAGACCTCTGCAGCTATCTAGTCCAACACTTTCATTGTATAAAATAGGGAAGTGAGGTCTATTAATGTTATGTGACTCACACAAGTAATGAAATGAGCAGGACTTGAACCCAAGTCTTCTGTCTCCAGAGTCAGTTTTCTACTTCACCTTACATGCTTAAATACCAATGCTTGTTAAATTCAACTCGATATTGTGAGAGCTTGTCAGTCACTTTACGTTAGCGTAGCTTCTTTCTCTGTAAAATGTGCATAACGATATTTGCAGTCCCTATCCCACAGAATTATGGAGAGAAAAGTACTTCGTAAATCATAAAGTTATGCTTAAATAGGAGATGCTATTGATATAACCTCCCACCAGTTATTTCAGGTGAGACAGAGGCTCTTAAAAGAAATTCCTCCATCTCCAGGTGGCCTTGAGTTCCAAGAGGAAGGTTATGCATCCTGTCCAGAGGCCTGTATATCTTATTGCTGATATGTGCAACCAGCTCAATTTTGACCATCCCCAGACTTATCTGAAAGGATCTAGAATTTTATTTTGTTCAGTTAATTTTATTTATATTGTCCTGATGTTAATAAAGATAGCAGCATGCAAGGGAACTCTCAAGAGTTCACATTGTGAAACAGGATTATCAGAGGAACTATGCCTTTGTAACTTCACAAAACAACTTCCCTGCCATGGTTAATGTCAATGGTGGGCTGACGGCACATCCAAAAATATTCTTATATACAAAGTTGACAAGTCAGCTGATCTTGATTTAGAAAATGTTCAGCCCAGATGAGACCTTTCTTTAACCCAGGATTGGATCCCTCTGAATGTGTTAAAAATATATATATATATATATTATGGTCACTCAGCACTACTGGGTACCATGCAATGTAGGTAGATTTTATAGATAAAGTTTACTCACTTTAAGTGCCAGAACTTTTTAGAAGTGCTAAATAATTTTGAAAGGAAAACTTTTAAAACTATTTTGTACACCCTCCTAAAGTCTCCTACTTTCTTAAAGAAAAAATAGGAGGAATCATGGTCCACATGACCAATGAGATAAAAACTAGACTCTTCTCAGGCACCAATAACTCTCAAAAACTCTCCAAAAGAGAAATTATTCACCAGAGGCAATTACAGTTATGTCCAGAGAGCACAACACCAAGAAGCCTGACAAGGTAACAGTCTTATGAATGAATAGCAGAAGACACGAATCCCTGATATGCTCACTCAGCACCACGCATACCAGTCTCCTCATTCTGGCATGAAGTACAAGCAGATTAATTAGCTCATGCCATGGGACCCCCTCATTAATTCCCCTGTTACTGCTGTGTTCTCTGCCTTCCCACCCTGCCCTTCTTCTCACCCCGCCATTATTTGGCAACAAGCAGCAGATCACAACTGTCCATCCTCTTGGAGGGGAGAGGGAGGAACAGGAGGGAAGGATTTTTCTGTGTCTGGGATGGCCTGGATCAGTCAGAGACCTGAAAAATTGAGGAATTTGAGGCAGGGGAAAAGTGAACACAAAGCTACACCAAGACTGAAGGAAAGGGGAATGACCTACAGCTGAGGATGGTCCTGTCCCCTCCAAAATCACTTGGGGTAGGAACCGAAGGTTGGTGAAAAGTGAATTCCCTAAATTGGGAGGATTCTGAGTCAGCTTTGAGATCCAGAACATAGGATACTACTACTATAAAAAAGTATATATAGTATGTAGAGATATATAGTATATATAGTATGTAGTATATATATTTTATATAGTGTATATTTATTATATAGTATATATTATGTTGTATTATATGTTATATATTGTGTTTATATAATATACTATATACATTATATAGTATATATATTTTATAGTACATGTATATACTATAGAATAGTATATAAAATGTGGTGTGTGTGTGTGTGTGTGTGTGTGTGTGTGTGTGTGTGTGTGTGATTCCTGGTGTGTGAGGTAAATAAATGAAATGTGAAGACTTCACAGGGGAGGATGTGTATAATATTCATATCTATTCATATCTATATACAGGAGTGTTTAAAAATCAAGATATAGGGAAGGGGAAGATTCTGAGGCTATGAGAGTCTGATGGCTCAGACTCTGGGAAAGTTTACCCTGAAACTTTTTGTTCTTTCTTCTGGTTCTGGTTTAAAGATTTGCTCAGTAAGAACAGGGTCATAATGACCTGTTTTTCTCTACTGTAAAGAATGGAGAGGCTTTCCCCCTCCCCTTATCCTATTCTCCTTCTTTAGATTTATAGATGTCATCTCAGTTGTAATCATTAACTAAGGGAATGGGAATTGGAGTTTCTGTGCCTCAATTTCCCAGTTCCTTGTCTAGCTTTCACTCTCAGATTGTAAGCCAACCTCCCAGCCAATAGTGAGAAGGGTCAGGGGTGGGCAGGAATTCTCTTGTGTTAGGTATAATTATGGGTGCCTAGCCCCTTGTAACGTGCCTTCCTTGCTGGATTCATTCTAGCGGAGATGACCAATTCTCGAGAATTGAATAAAATTTATTTCTGTTCCCATCCTGATTTGGCTCCTTATTAACTCTTAATTGGTGAGGGTCTTTCATCCCACACACGGGGGAAGCATATTGGAAATTAACATAACTTTTTTTTGACGAATATTAGAACTATCAGAATTTTGAATGGAAATCATGTTAAGAGAGGACAACCCTTGGATCACTTCTGAAAATAGTTCAATGCAGACAAGGATCAGGTCCTCATTGGAGCCTTTGCACCCTTTCCTCAGAATTTTCCACTAATGGTCTCCATTTACTCTAATGTAGATTAGGAAGGCAAATAACCAAGACTGGTAAAAATGTATTTAAATTAAGATGAGATAGGTTCTACTGAGTAAGGACCAAGGGTCTTTCCTCAATGTGAAGCACAGGAGCCACAGTCATACTTTTCAATACCAATGAATCGGTCACCAAGCATTTACTGAGCATTATATGCCAGACATCACGACTAAGGCTGAGAAAAAAAAATGAAACATCCCCTGCCTTCACAGAGCTTGTATCATATACCTATTTAATTATACATAAATACATAGAAAATTAATAGAAGACAATTTGTGGGGAATTCAGTACTAGTAGCTAGGGAGTATCATGAAAGCATTCATAAGGAAACTGATACAAACAAAAATTTTGAAGGAAACAAACATTAGGGCAAAGTACATTCTAGGCAAGGAGAACAGACCATGTGAAAAGGCAGGGAGATGGGGACAAAATGTCATTGGTGAAAAACAGCAAGAAAGCCAGACTGGCTGGATTGTAGCATATAATGCTTCTGGATTATAATAATAATTCTGGAAAGGTAACTTGGGGTCAGGTTGTATTAAAAAGTCAGAGTTTTTATTTTATTCTAGAGGTACTAGGAAGCAAAGGAGTTTATTGAGCAGGGGAGTAAGATGATCAGACCTGAGCTTATGAAAATCATGTTGTTATGAAAGATGGAGTAAAGAGGGGAGAATTACAACTGGGGGCCCAATCAGGAAGCTATTGTAATGATGTAGACAAGATTTATTGAGGATGTGAATAAATTAGGGTGGTAACTCCCTCCCAAGAAAGTTTGTTTAGACTTTTTATTTGTTTGCTTATTTGTTTATATTTTGTGTTTTACCTGCCCTCTCAATAGAAGGCAAACTCCCTCTCCCTCTCCCTCCTCTCCATGTTCCATTTTGATGGCTGACAACTGCCTTCTTAACTTCCAGTTTACTGGGTAGATTTCTTTTCTCAAAAACCAAGCCTTAAACCCAATTCACTCTAGAGCTCATGGATTGGACAATAGGTCCCTGCCCTTCCAGCAAAGAGTGAATGTAAATACCAAATAGTAATGTTTCTCTTTTGGCCAGGAACCCTGAGGGTTCTTCCCCTCCCAGTTTGATTTTTTTTTTTGAGTTTTGAATAAAGGGGCCATCCCTTGATTAAATTCTTAAAGAGGCCTATTGACTGAATGGGTGTTACTTCACTCAAAGGGAGAGCCTGAAAGGGCAAGTGTCTCCTAATACACCCTAGGCTATCTCCAGTCATCCTGGTGAATATCAGGCCACTGGACCCAGATGGCTCCGGAGGAGAAAGTGAGGCTGGTGACCTTGCACAGCCCTCCCTTACTCAAATCAAAGTCAACTGTAACTCATGTCATCATTTCCCTGATGCGATGGTCATCTTCAAGAAGGAAGGACAAACAACAACCTGTTTCCTTAGCACCAAGCATAGTACCTCAGGTGTAGTATTTAACAAGTAATCAAACTGAATTCAACACTGAGGCCAATAATATAGTAACTATATATTTGATAAGGGTATGTCTCTGGGAACCCGCTTGAACCTGGAGTACAGTCTCTGGGAACCCCCTTGAACATTTCTTCAATCTTCCCACTTGAGCTGGCCTTGGCCTGAGGCTATAACCTTACATTATCGTTAGGCCCAAATCTCTACCTAGCCTTGCCCTTTATTGTCCAGCTACTTGCTTGATACTATCAATATCAATATCTATGCCTTCAGCTATTTCCCACCCTTAAACCCATTCTCTAGGTTCCTGGAGTCTGACCTCATCCAGGTCCCATCAAGCTCCTCCTTAGACTCCTCCTCAAGACCCTCCCTAAACCCCTCCTCTAGTCACCCCAGACCACCCCTCGATCCCTCCCACAATCTTTGTGTATATAATCTCCATCTTGCCTCCATGAAAACAGGCATCACAAAGGGTGGGATTTCTTAAGACAACCCATTATGGTGAGTCCCTAATAAACTTTGTCTTTTCCCTTAGCTGAGAAGGCTTGAGTTGAATTCTTTCGGCAGGACCCGGCGTGTAGATATTTTGGGGTCTTGAGCACCCCTAAAAACCTATTGTTCCCTACCTATCATTCATTTTTTCTTTAACCTCTTCACATTGAGCTACAGGTTCCAAATGGGATTAGTCCCCAAGACTTATGGAACAAGGTCAGTAAATGTCATTGACTGGCATAGCAAGAATTCTTAAATGGATGAGATTACCTCAAGAAAAACTGCTAAGGAAGTAATCCATAAGAAGAGATGATTTGTAAATGTGGCTGATGAGACAAGAGAGACTCCTAAATCTCATCAAAGAGCCAAGGGTGCCTCCCTAAAATCTCATCAGGAAGACACCAATCTAAAATGTAACTAATGTAAGATAAGCTGCAATCTAATTAATTGAAACTTGCCTGCCCTGAGATAATGTTGTAATGACAGAATCTTTGGGGGACTGGTGAGGAATACTGAAAGAGAAAAGCTGGATAATGAAGAATTGGCTGGTGAGTGTTTTACATAGTCCAGGGAAGAGGGCATTCTGGTCATAATGACAGGTGCCAATTATCTAGACATATCACCCACCCAACAATCCATCTTAATTTGAAGATAATGTTGCTATTGCTGTTCAGTCATTTCAGTCGGGTCAGGCTCTTTGTGATTCCATTGGGGGTTTTCCTGGCAAAGAGACTGGAGTGATTTGCCATTTCCTTCTCCAGCTCATTTTACAGATGAGGAAACTGAGACTAATAGGGCTAAGTGACTTGCTCAGGGTCAAACAGCCAAGTGCCTAAGGCTGCATTTGAAGCCCTATCTTCTTGACTCCAGGCCTGGTACTCTATCCACTGTACCATGTAATGGCTAATACTTAATTTATGCTCAATAATTTTCAATTTCCTCTACCTAATTCTATGCTTATCACGAAGTCTTCTGACCTATAATTGTTAGTTTTAGTTATCTTCCTGGCTACGTCTCTCATAATAAACTAATAAGTTTATTCTCACATTTCTTTATCACATTCTAGTTTATAAATCTATGTCTGGGGAGTTTGTTCTCAAAATCCAAAGTCTGATCTCCCCAGGATGAAATGATTAAATGGTACTTCTGAATCTACAAAGCTAATGATGATCAGATCCTGGACCTACACGTTCTAAAATAATGAGAAACCCCAAAGAGTTTATCATTTCTTAGGAAATTACATTCCTACATATCCCTTTGTATATAAGTATGTTTCTGTATAAATTAACATGCTTATTTTGTGCTCACTTTACAATAGGTACTTTAACATTTGTTTCCTGCCCATCTTCTTGATCCATTGAAAAATAAAATAAACTTGTTTTCCTGCACATGTTATAAACACACACTGCTCAATATTTCATACATTCAAGACAGTTCAGGGATTAGAAACTAAAGTGTTGTACATTTTAATAATTGGTTGTATTTTCTGGTATTAGGAGCTGAGGAGAAAAAACATTATTTCTCCACCTCTCACTTTCATCAATTCATGGAGTCTCTTTTCCTGCCAACCATTTATCTTACAAATTGTAAGATGTAAAGAAAAAATAAGTTTCCTGCAACAAGAGAAATTCAGCTTGGTTAAGCCATTATTCAGGACTATTTTGCATGTACATTCAATTTATATTTAAATATTGTAAAGCACTTTAATTAACAAATGTTAATTAAGAGATTCCAACAGGCAATCACACAGATGTGCCAATGTCTGCAGGAGCTTGGGGCATACATCCAACTTTTAAGTGAACATGAGACAGGACTCAACATTCTGCACTGCTGAGTATGGGGCCAAGACAACCCCAACACAGATGTAGTTGATAATGAAGACAGGTTGACAAAAGAAAATAAACATCCCCAGTCAACTTTATGGCTGGGACTGTATGAATCAGAAGATCCTACTTAATGGATAATGTCCAAGGTGAGTATTCATTAAAGAGTTAGTGAAGCAACTGATAGGTCAAGTGGTCTGAAATGAGATCTAAAAGGGAAAAGAATCTGAATCCACACCTTGACTGGAGAATCCATTTATCAACAAAGAAACATTTATTAAGCACTTTTGACATGCAAGTACTATGCAGAGATCTGAGGATAGAGGGAGAAAAGCAAAAACAGTCGCACCCCTCAAGAAGCTTACATTCCAACAGATGAATAGATGTATAAGTGGAAGTAAAAGCCTAGCTCTAAGGCTGACTTAACTGTGCAACCTCGCGAATGTTAGCTAACTTTTCAGGGTTTCAGTTGTCTTACCTTTAAAATAAAGGAATTAGCCTAGATGGCCTTTAGGTTTTTTCTTGCTTTAAGTCTATTCATCAGCAATAGTTGATTAAGATACAGTCATAATAGGCAAAAGATGGTATATACTGGACTTGGAGTTGAATATTTTTTCCTCAAATACTTGGGATGTGTAACCCTGGGCAAATTATTTTTAATTTCTGAGCCTCAGTTTCCTCACCTGTGAAATGGGGAAAATAATAGCACCCATTTCTCAAGGTTGTTATGAGGATCAAATGTAAAATACTTTACAAATCTTTATTGCCATATGAGTATGCCATAGTGCCATAGGAATGCTATTACTATTATTGAAAAGACAAGAGTTTTTTTTCAAAATTATTCTTAAGAGTTTGGTTTCCTGGGGCAGCTAGGTGGCGCAGTGAGTATAGCACCGGCCCTGGAATCAGGAGGACCTGAGGTCAAATTCGACCTCAGACACTTGACACACTTACTAGCTGTGTGACCTTGGTCAAGTCACTTAATCCCAATTGTCTTGCCTTCCCCCCTCCAAAAAAAAATAAATAAAAATTAAAATAAAAAAAAAAGTTTGGTTTCCTGGGGATTTTATACATACTAATTCAAGGGTGGGGTACCTGTGACCTAGAGGCCTCTTATGACCCTCTAGGTCCTTGGGTGCGGCCTTTTGACTGAGTCCAAGTTTTATAGAACAAATATTTTTGTTAAGGTGATTTGTTCCCTGAGGGCCATAGGTTCCCCACCCCTGCACTAATTCAATTTAAAAGTCATTTACCAATTGCCTACTGTACATAGAACACTATTCTCAATGTAGGTTGGGGTCCAAGGCAAGAGGAGATTTAGCACCTTCCAGAAAGACATTGGGCAGCTAGGTAAGCACAGTGGATAGAGTGCTGGGCCTTAGAGTCAAGCAAGGAACACTCATCTTCCTGAGTGGAAATATGGCATTGGATACTTGCTAGCTGTACTTGATTCTGTCTGTTTCCTTATCTGTAAAATGAGCTAGAGAAAGAAATGGCAAACCACTCCAGTATCTTTGCCAAAAAATCACCAATGTGGGCAGTGGGGAAGGGGGAGTTGATGAAGGGCACCCAAAGTAAGAGAATAGGAAGCAACCAAAAGTAACTACAAAAAGATAGAAGAGGATTTTTGCCATCATTTTGTGGTGAGGAGATGGGGTCAAACTACTCTCTAAAAATTTTACAATCTTGTTAGCAAAGCTGGCAAGCTATGTGCTAGGGAACCACGAAGAGGAGCAGGAAGTTGGAGAGAAAGAATGATAGAGCTACATGAAACATTCTGAATCGTAACCCTTTTGCTTGAAGTATAGAGGTCCTATAGGACTTGAGAGTGAAAGGCCTTGCCAGCAGAGTATTCATAGCTGGGCAGATAAGTGACCCAAAGAAGTTACATGTGAGTCTGGGGTTTATTGCTTAGTCTATTTTATTTCTCTCTTTTAAATAAAATTGTATTCATATTACCTCCCACCACATACTGTAGGTTTCAGCTAAAATGGTGATCCTGCTGCTCCTCACACATGCCATTCCATCCAGTCTCCATACTTTGGCACAGGTTGTCCTCAATGTCTGAAATGAACTTCATCTTTACCACAGCCTCTTAAAATTGCTAGGTTTCATCAAAGGTCAAATCAAATGGACTAATTATGATTCCAAGAGAGAACCTATCAAGAGTCCCATCCCTGACAAGTGAAATAGAGAGAGGTACGAACTCAGTAGCCCAGCTGACTGACTTTCTCAGTAGAGGTGCTAAACTCACGGGGGAGCAGTGCGAGGAAATCAAGAGAAAGGACACTGATGCCCCCACAGGGTAAGAGATGCAGGTGGTTGCCTGACCCCATATGTGTCCTACATGTGTGCCTTACTTTCAATGTGCCATTTTCCCCATAGACTCTGTATTTAAGAGAAAATACATTGAAAGTTTATGGGAGGGTGGATGCTTTGTAGAAACTATTGTCACTAGGTCATCTTAGTAAATGACAATTAAAGGTAAACTCACTAATTGGGGCTCACGATGTATAGATTTATGAGTGAAGATTCATGGAGTACTTTGAATAAATACTCACAGAGGTAATAGCTCCCCCTAACGTCAACCAAACCTGCAAACTTAGGAGAACAGTATTGAAGAAGCAGCTTCAACAGGGAAAAGTATATTACCATTATAGTAACAGGAATGAGAGCAATACAAAACATTTGGATTCCTCTGAACTTGGATTAAATGGCCCAATCCTGGTAACAAAAACCAGATAATAAAACCCTCCTTTGTTCTCATTATAGAGGAAGGGGATTTCCAGGTATGGAATGTTACATATGCTGTCAGATGTTGTTACTGTTGTCATTTGATGTTGTTTAACTATTTTATTTGTTATAAAGGAGAGCTCTATAGAGCTGAGAGTATTTTGTAAAGTACCTGTAGCCCAACAAACAAGACACATTCAGCAAAACCTAAAAAGTGAATTCACTATCATATTTTTTAATATTATAAAGTACAAGTATAAACTTTAGCTTCCTGTTTTAAGTGCTTCAAAAATAAATCTAAATATGTGCTTTCTAAAATTCATTACTATTTGAGTGACTACTATTTGGGTGACCCAGTGAAATGACTAGGAATGTAGTTCACACCTTGGCCAGGGCAACGCAGATGTTCAGAAACTCATATATGTAAATCAATAATAGAACCATATTTAGGAATCAGATTACAAATGACTTCTAAGGCTCTTTAGGCTGTGGTTAAAAACTTAACCCCTTACATTTCCATTCCCCCTTTGCAGTTACTTCAAACCAAATCCAAAACCACTGACTTTATGGATGACCAATGCTGACAAACAGCACCGAGAACAGCTGGCTCTGAAATTAGAACAGGCTGATAACCAGTGCACATCAGAGACTAACAGGTGATGAGAACCGAGGCAAACATCTGCTTCTCCATATTGAACAGTCACTATTATCATATAGAGTCCATGTGCCTTATGAAAGTTCTACCAACTTCTCAAGCAAATGAAGTTAAGGATGTGGAATGCCAACCAAAGAAACTATCCGCTTCGTATTGCTACAACACTCTTCAGTTTTTCACTAATTAGGACCAGCTTAAGCATTTTCTGTCTACACAGGAAAAAAAAATAAAAATAAGAACTCAATTCAATAAATATCTATTAAGTGCCTGCTATATCTAAGGTATTGCAGATATCAAGAAAAATAAAATGTAGGTCCTCTTCTCAGGGTGTTGGAAATTGAGAAATTGAGATCTAAAAGAGGGGTCCGGGAAAAGAACTATGGACAGTTGGAGAGGAAAACATTGTTTCAATAGGGTATGGAAGAGCACATCAGGAAAGCCATCACAAAGAAGGAAGGACCTAGGAGGAAGGAGTGGACATTAACAAAGGGAGACAGGGGAGTCAATTCCATTGTAATGGGGATAGCAAAGGACAAAGACAAATCAACAGTCAAGGAGAGGAATAGATAGAAAGCTTGGCTTCTTAGCTTCCTGCTTAAGCAAGTCATAATGTATGAATACTTGTTTGAACCTTGACTTCCTTATTTAAAAGGAAATATTATGATGAATATTTTTGTAAAGTGAAGAATTATTTTGTAAACTGAAAATCACCTCTTATTTACTAGTTATTTACTCTTAGATTTGCTAAGCAACACGGTATATTTGCAGTAATGAGGTCTTGGCATTACGGAATAACTGTGCTCAATGAAGTTAAGGACATGGTATTGAGAAAGTAGGCCTAGCTATATACTTCCAGCTGTTTTGTAGGTTTTGAGGAAGAATAAGCAGAAGTAGAAATGGAATTATATTTAAAAGGTATCAGAATAGAGGCTGGCATCAATTCAGATCAACAAAACAATTTTACCACTGAGTTTGGGTTTAGGGAGGCAGAATTTTTAAGATGAAAAGGCTTTAGATGTCCCCTTCTTAAGTAACCCATCAATATATTATGACCTTAAAGGAGGGATGAATGAGCATAAAGGGCTTTTCAAAGAAACTGACCCACAAAATCTTTCTAACACCCTAAGAAGACAGAATTAGAGTTCATAAAAGAAAGGCAGGTTCCAAATGTACTATTAGTAATGTGCTACTTAGAAAAGATTTGCTTTTTCTTTGTTTTTGTGTTTCTTATTGTGGGCTTATATTATTCAATTTCTTTTTATTTGGGGGAAACACAGATGAAATCAAGAAGAGAGAGAAATATGCTCTGTCCTTCCCCTTGCCAAGTTGGAAAGTTCAAAGCCTGTTTTCTCCCCAATTCTTGACTCCATCTTCTTCCTTGTAAATTCAGTTGTAAGACTACAAACTTTTGTTCTCTCTTAAAAAATTACCCCTGGAAAAAAAAATCAGTGGAAAATGAAATTAATTGATCATCTGCCTGGACTGCATTGAAACTAAATTGAATTCAGGCTAGCTCTCTCATAGTGAAACTGGATTCTATAATGCTAACACGAAACACATTTTTCAAAGAATAGAAATCAGTCATGCCTGCTACACTTTCCCAGAAATATCAGTACTAAAAGCAACTACCATTCCAAGACACTGCATCCCAAATGTTATGAATGGAGAGAGATAGAATGAACACTACCTCCTGTTGGTACCTTCCTAACCATAGCTAATGCTCCAAACTCCTCAGTCAGAATTCATGGGGAATTGGAATCAACCCAAATTTCCATTTTCAAACATCTAAACAGTCCACAGGTGCTTTGCCCAAAGGCTGACAGAAGTCTATGCATCCTGTATAATGCTGCTAACCCTTAGGAAGTTCCACTCACACAACCTTCCCCTCTTCTGATGCCACTGATTCTTCAGTGATAGAAGTACAACCTCCCCAGCCCTCTTTTTGAACTTGCAATACACAGCTCTTCTGACATTTTGCTAAGGAGACTTCTGGCTGAGCCAAATATGTGAAGAATGGAGAACAGTAAAAGTAACCAGGTGCAGTCATGAATTTTTTAAAAGACGTCTGCTGGAAAACAAAACAAAACAAAACAAAACAAAACTCTAACAAACCTTGAATAACATTAATCCATACCTCATTCTGTTATATGTGTCTATACCAGCAGCAGACAGATGGCCAATTTGTTTACCCCATCTCCAATTCCACGAATAGCCCTGGATGGAGAGCCAGTACCTGATTTAAATATATATACATATATATTTACTTTTTGGGGGGTAGGAGATGTATTCTTTTTTATAAATTATTTAGTATTTCATTTTTCTGCCATTACATGTAAAAACAATTAACATTCATTTTTAAGACTTTGAATCCCAAATTCTCTCCCTCCTTATACCCCTTCATTAAGAAAGCAAGAAATTTGATATAGGTTATATATGTGTAGTTATGCAAAACATTTCCATATTAGTCATGTTGTGAAAGAAAACATAGATTCCCCCCCCCCAAAAAAAAACCCTCAAGAAAAATGAAGTTAAGAATAAGTATCCTTCAGTCTCTATCCAAACGCCGTAAGTACTTTCTGTAGGGATGAATAGCATTTTTCATCATAAGTCCTTCAGAGTTATCTTGGAAGCACCTGAAATTTTTACAATTCATAACAACATGACACTCTTAGTATATGTATAGATACTCAATTAGAGATGTTCACTTCAGACAACTTTCCAAATAAATATGGAATAGTTGAGTATGCCAATGTGCAAAACTTCTGATACAACTAGATTTCCTTTAGATTTCATAAAACAAGCCAAAACCAATCAACCTTCCCTCACCACTCCCAACCCTTTTGGGCTCCTAAAATTAAAAAAAAAAGTGCTTTATCCTATTGCTTTTAACTTTCATTCAAACACCCTTAGGATTCTGGTTCTAGAGAATGCAGGATAATTACATGAAGTACACCAACTTTAACTTTAGGTCAGTTCAGCCTGATAGCATGAGAGTACTTTAGAGAGTCACGGGCAGGTTTGATCTTATTTTGCTAGTCACAAGCTTCTAGGATCCCTGGTTTTGGAGAGAGAGGAGGGGGTTGATTTTGACCTAAAGTTACAATGGGGAAATGCCTAGTCTTCACATATGTTTGATCTTCAATAGACAATGCCTGCGAGTAAATTGAAATATAATTTTCTCCTTTAATTTTCCTTGATTTTTTGAAATTTAGCTAATATGGAAATAGGTTGAACATGATTTCACATGTATAATTTAGACCATATTGCATGCCACCTCAGTGGGTGTGGGAGAGTGGAAAGGAGGGAAAAAATGTGGAACTCAAAAACGAAAAAGAAAAGAATGCTCAAAATAAATAAATAATAATTTGAAACTTAAAAAAAGAATACCTATTCTACTATACTAGGTCTTTATCCCAAAGAGATCAAAGAAAAAGGAAAAGGATGTATATGTACAAAAATATTTTAGCAGCTTTTTTCTGTGTGTGATGTGATAAAGAACTAGAAATCGAGAAGATGGCCATCAATTGGGGAATGGCTGAATAAGTGCTGGTATATGATTGGGATGGAATATCATTGTGCTGTAAGAAATGATGATCGGGTTACTTTCAGAAAAAATAAAAACTGGGAAGAATTCTATGAACTCATGCAAAATGAAGTGAGGAGAACCAGAAGAACACTATACACAGTAAAAAGCAATATTGTACAAGGATCATCTATGAATGATTTACTTATTCTGATCAATACAATGATCTAAGACCATTCTGAAGGACTTATGATGAAAAGTGTTATCCACCTCCAGAGAAAAAAAATTGATAGAGGTTAAATGCAGACCAAAGCATACTTTTAAAACCTATCTTTATGTTTCTTGTTTTTCTTTTGCATCGTGAGTAATATTGAAATTTATTTTGCATGACTTGATAGGTGTAATCTATATCAAACTACTTGCCTTCTCAAAGAGGGGGAAGGAGAGAAAAGGAGAGAGAGAATTTGTAGTTCAGTATTTTAAAATTATGCTATTTTTACATGTGATAAATATTTAATGAAATAAATTACAAAAATTGGGGGGACAGGGTGGAAGAATTTCTCCTAAAATCTTAACTTTAAATTCTGCCTCCAATTTCCCTATCAAGTCATCAATGAGTGGTGCAAACAGAATTTTAAGGAAAGAAAAATCTAGCAAGTCATTCAGTCAATGAGCATTTATTAAGCATCTATTATATGACAGGCATGGCCCAGTGGATTGATTGCCACTCCTGGAGTTTGGAAGACCTGAGTTCAAATCCAGCATCAGACACTTACTAGCTGTGTGACTCTGGGCAAGTCACTTAATCCCATTTGCCTCACTTTCCTTATCTATAAAATGAGCTGGAGAAGAAAATGGCAAAACCACTCTAGCATCTTTGCCAAGAAAACCCCAAAGAGGTTTACAAAGAGTTGGACATGACTGAAACTACTGACCAACTAACTAACAACAATATGACAAGCAATGCTCTAGGCCCCAAAGATACGAAGAAAGACGAAATACAATCATTGGTCAATCTAAAGGTAAAGAGAACATACAGAGAGGATGAACAGGAAACAGTGAGCAGAAGGAATGAGCTAGAATTAAGGGGGATCTGGAAAGCCTTCCTATAGAAGCTAAGATTTTATCTGGGACTTAAAGAGTCCTTTTCTAAAGTGAAAATTCACCCCTTCCCTGATCTTTTAGCTAATATCAGGGTTTTATGTGCTTGGTTTCCATAAAACAAGATATGTTTACTTTGTAGAA